>NC_137817.1:35115581-35213081 GCF_963921795.1 Nannobrachium achirus
TGTCAAAATGCTGAGGACTGCACGGCCGGGGTAACTTTTGAGGATCAGCCAAAGCCACAGTAGGCTAGTGGAAGGTGCGCTTTTCGGGGACATAACGGACCGTGGGAGCAGAGGATTTTGTAATTATGACCGATTCAAGGACTTGCGATGACATCTAAACGAAAGTCATTGAAGCTCAGGCGATCTTTCAGTGAGCAGTTAAGGAACTCCACGTCCAAAGCTTGGGATTTACTATGGAGAAACATCAGGGAGCGGCGGCTCGCAGGTCAGTAGGCTATTTTATAGGTAGTGTGCTGTGAATCTCTTCTAATCTTATCCAATGTTTTTATCCGACAAAATTAAAACATATCAAATGCACCAATAAACTCAGGTAAAAAATAGGTAGGCCTATAAAGCTTCAATCTAAATAGAATTAAATAGAAATGCCCAAAACATTTTAAATTTAAATAAACATTATGGTCTTAATTTAAGAATTCTGCGGAATTAATAGGCTACCGTAAACTGGGCAACTTTACCATTTTCAATGTGCCGAACATGTTGTTTCACACAAATGCACAAATTCTATTTTAAAACAAGCAGTCCCAGGCTATTGCCACGGAGTGGCGCTGATGCTTTGATCTGACTTAAAACGCACACATGTAGCAAATGATCAATATAGCCCATGTCATGTACTATACCCACGTATTTTAAATGGGTTACAGCAGGTACAAGATGATTGTGAGTTAATATTGGAGAAAAAAGATAGAAAGCCCCTTTTACGAATTTCTGAGTGAGACAGAAAAAGCGTAAGCCTTTGCCTATTTGTTGATTCGATTGCTTTATTAATTTAATTGCAATATTGATAGTTATGAGTATGACACTTCTCTAGACGAACCTGCAGCTTATTAACCTAAAAAACTACAATGCTAGGCTATCCTTATCCCTACATTTAATTGGGCTAATGTCATTGCGGAAAGCTAGCAGTAGCACTATAATGTTTCACTACTTTCTTGTGCAAAAGTGGTTAAAACATACAACATAGACTATATGTTGTATGTTGTTGATATATTTGTATGTAGTACAGTAGTAGCCTATTAATTTATAAGGGTGGCGTAGGGGGTTTGTCCTCTTTTTCGAGCTGTGTGTGTGTGTGTGTGTGTGTGTGTGTGTGTGTGTGTGTGTGTGTGGCCTGCATGGTGCTGCAAAAGCACACATGAGCTATATCTCAAAATGGATTTGTCCTCACAATAGCACACCTTTCGAGTAGATTGATTGATTGATTGATTGATTGATTGATTGATTGATTGATTGAATACTAGACGTTTGCGTTGGAAAATGTACAGGACAGTACAGTTCAATGATGGTCAACTAAAAGGATAAAGAACAAGAAAGTTGTTGGAGTTGTTTGCTTTGGGGTCCCTTTGTACTCAATTCAGTCTTAATGTGTAGCAACAGTGCATTTATGGCATCCGGTGAACTCTAGTGTATATTGTCATGCAGAACAAAGCATTTTTGATGGAGAAATAAATAGATATTTGATCTGTCTGTCTGTCTGTCTGTCTGTCTGTCTGTCTGTCTGTCTGTCTGTCTGTCTAATATGCACAAAAATACATATCCAGTGTAAAACTGGATTCCGTATTGAGTTGTTGGAAGTGTGAAGGATCAGCATAATATAATTTGTGGTTTTTGATACTACATTAATAGAGCTGTGTGTACTATTATAGTAATAATATATGAGAGGGCGTTCTTTACTGTGATTATGGGTGGAACAGTGGTGGTGATGTGGCTAAGGATGAGGTTCAGGGTGGCCTGCTGGTTAGAAAGACCATCCTGCAGGTTCCATACTGAATCTGTACCCAGTGATGGAAAGTAAGTACATGTCCTCAAGTACTGTGCCAAGTACAAGTACATTTAATTTCCAGTACCTTTCCTTCTACTCCACTACATCTCAAGAGACAAGTATTGTACTTAGACTTAATTCACTACACTTATTTAACAGCTTTAGTTGCTTAGTTATTTGGAAGATTTTGAATATTATTACAAAAGTCTGTATTGACTGTTCATTTAAGTTAAAGTAACGCAATAATTTCAGTGTAAGGTTGTGTCTCTGAGAGTTGTGTACTAATTACAGTGTGCAACCATATGACACACTAAAATGTACACAACAGCATTTCTGTTTATTATTGCAAACATTCTTGTTTTGTTTCTCAAAAACAAAACAAAAACATAATCATAATGCTGTACAGCTTGGGATGTAGTTGTACATGTACATGTGTTTGAGTGAAAGCCCACCCATTGTACACAGCTGCTGAGGCCTTATTACTGAAGATATGTCTAAAAGCCAGGTTTGAATACCAAATGTTGTGTACAACATGAGCATAGCTATGCAGCCAAATGTAAGTTGTGAATCACAGTGGTAGCAGTCCTTGAAGTCGAATGCTTGCTGCTGTTACACTTCTATCATTTCCCCCTGACACTTTGTTGACATTTGTGCTCTATGAGAAAAGAAAGACATAACTGCATCATAAATCGTTTTGAATGAATTCAGTTAAGATGTGAACCAGAATTAAACACAGCCGGTCAGGCTGTTTGGATCGTGGGGTGGAATTTATCAGTCATATTCAGACTATTCTTAAGCCGTCTTCTTAAACCACAAACGTAGCCACGTCAGAGCCAAGCTTCCCTGGGCAGATTACACGTGTCTGCCTCTGAAAACACACCACATCAAACTGGTACCTAAATATTACGCAGCTGCCTCTGATCTCTCTGTGTGCAGCCCTGGGCCCAAACCTGACTCACAAAAAAGAATCCCCGGTGACTACACCTGTCTGGATTCTGAAATGATGGCTGAGTGCTGAATGACAGCTGGACTTCTCTTACACAATGACTGCTGTGTCAATGGAATTTAATTGGTTGTTCCACAATGACATCAAGAGCATTACTGTATATAGAGAACAATTTGTCATTTGTGAACTAGACAAGGCTTTTCCTGAACCCTAGTGTGTGTGTGTGTGTGTGTGTGTGTGTGTGTGTGTGTGTGTGTGTGTGTGTGTGTGTGTGTGTGTGTGTGTGTGTGTGTGTGTGTGTGTGTGTGTGTGTGTGCGTGCGTGCGTGCGTGCGTGCGTGCGTGCGTGCGTGCGTGCGTGCGTGCGTGCGTGCGTTGCGTGCGTGCGTGTGTGTGTGTCCATCAATTCTGCAATTAAATACATTAAATCATAAAATCCCCCTTTTCTGCCACACTCAGACGTGTGTGTGCTCGCGTGCGTGTGCTTGCATGTGTTTTGCCGATGCTGTCTAGTAATTCAGCCCTGAAACGTAGACAGGGCGTGTTAGAACAAGTTTGATAAGGACTGCAGCCACAGCGGCTGACACATGACACTCCTTCCAAGGACACAGAACAACAGCTATTTCTTCATGGCATGCAGCTCCAGTTAACCACCCAGCACTGCCAATACATCTAGGTCTCATACACAGCAATCTGGGAACGCATAAAAAAAAAAAAAAAGATCTCTGGGGGCACAACCACCTTTTTTTGTGTAGAAACAGGTACTCGTTTTGGCTCCTCCCCTTACTTTGTCTACTTCCTCCCTGGTACTTCTGTTTATTACTGCTTACAACAACACTGCATGTTTAGGGCAGTGGTGCTGACAGGTTCTGCTAATATCTTTATCTTTTTGCCATCTTTTATTTTGATTGGATAAAATTGGTACCTGACCTGAAAATGTACTTTCTTTTTACTAAAGAGCTGGAGAGATGGGGAGAGAGAACACTCTAAACTGGAATGATAACTATCAGAATATAGAGCTTTAGAACATTTTAGCAAAAAACTCACATTCACACGCACGCACGCACGCACGCACGCACGCACGCACGCACGCACGCACGCACGCACGCACGCACGCACGCACGCACACACACACACACACACACACACACACACACACACACACACACACACACACACACACACACACACACACACACACACACACACACACACATTGTAATATTTCACAATAATGTGCTATAGCTAGACATTTGTATGGTAGAACACATCTCATCCTTGTTCGTTATGCTGTTGTAAAGTGCCATGATTGATTTGGTAAGATGAGATGTATATAGTATACTCAGTCAATTTCTTCTCATCTTGACAGGGATGGGGGAAGTAAATGGGTTCAGAGAGGTTACTATGGGCACACCTGTCACTCAAACAAACAGCACACATTTGTTAGGATCTGGTACCTGAAATAATTGCTTCTCCTGCAATGTGTCTGTGTGTGTACTGTGTACACAGTGAAATCCATAGTGTTAATTCAACTCAGAGAGAGTGTAAAACTGGGAGTGTGTGTATCTGCAAGATTAACAGTTGGGTCAACACATGAAATCATCCACTCAATGTCACACCACCACCCAATACCTGAGCAAACAGCTCTGACTCTTTTAATATAGCTCCTGGTTGAGGTGTGTAGAACACCATTACGCCCCAGACAGGTTATATGAAAATGTGTGGGGGTCTCTGAAGTGTGCTGCTGAATTGTGATCTTTGTGTGCTTAAAAGCTAGGGTGTGTGACGTGTGTTTTTGCCAGTCACGATGTGGGACCAGACACAGGGGCTGTGTTGTGACTCTGTTCATAATATGTATGGCCCCTGTGCTTTCACTGCCAAAGTGCTCTGTATGCCTGTCGAGAGCGTCTGGCTTTGATTGGCAGTGGGTGGGGTCTGTTTGCACGGATACAGACTCTATATTTCAGGTGTGAGGGGCGTTGTTTTCCATACTGTAAATCCATACGACTTGTATTTTTAGGAGCTCTACTTTTTTACATATACCATCAAATGAACATACAGTATAATTGCTTTAAAGCTATTCTATGTTTTGACAGAAAGTATTTTGGACCAACATGTCTTTCTCTTGACTAAGGGCCGACTCAAGACTCATACTCCGCTTTTAGAGCTGCATTTATTTCGGTTCGGCTTTGTCCAAACTACAATATGACGTCATTCAGAGGTTGTGGTGGGTACTGTCATTAATTCGGCTGTTCGGTGCCACCGATATTTTGTGACTCCCCGAACCGAACCGAAATAAATTCAGCTCTAAAAGTGCAGTATGCATCGGCCTTAACTCTTGGCTTTCACTGAAGGATGATATACTTAGTTGCTCACCACCATAACCCATGTGGCTGGTAAAGACAAGCCATACAGTAGTAGAATATATTAAAGTTCCTAATTATTTAGGGGGAGGACAGCTTGACCTAATAAATGGGACTTGACCTAACAAAACTTTTTGCTTACATGAGCTTTAGTATAGTGTGTTACACTAAAAGAGCAGTGAAATGTATAACTTCCATTCAGTCAGTCACGTTTTCCTGTGTATTGTGTATTGTTAGATTGTAGGGATCTAGATTCTTCATTATATAAGGTGTTCAAATTAAAAGGGTTTTTCTCCAGGGATCCTCACACTTTGTGGAGACTTGCTGAGAGTTAAGAGGCTTTGGCAGGCTGGAAGCTGGGGGTTGCGTGAGGGGGTTGGGGAACAGAAATTAGCATTCTAACACCAAGAAAACAACCTCTCCCACCCTCAGTGCTTTTCACGGCAAAGCACAGACTCACCCTGGTAAAGTGAAACTGGCACGTGCGTGAACGGCAACAGCAGACGAGTTGTTCTTGCGCTGGGTGGGTCTAAAGGCCACTATTTTCCTAAGCCTTCCACTGACTCTCCCCTTACTCAGTTCATAGGCATTCCACTGGTATTTATATTTCCCTCCAGACCAGGGGAAAGCTGACAAGCGCCCACACAGACCTTGGATTCAGCTCAGCATGGTGGGCAGGACTCCAAGTGCTTCCTGACTATTGGCTGCTCTGTGGTCACGTGACTTGGAGAGGTAGAGAGAAGTATTGGCACTCCTCCCCCTAAGCTCTACTCCCTCTGCTCTCTCTCTGCTCATTTTTAGGCTAGTTGGCGTCTGTATGTGAAGTCTTCTGTTACTGTTAGTAGGAGAGAGTGGTAGTGGAGTGGTCAGGGACCAGTTCTGGGAGATCATACCAACCATGTTTAGGGAACTCCCAAGGTCCCCAAGCAGCGAGTGCCTTGGGAGTATGACCCCAGAGACTCAGGACATCTACCTGAGAATGGACCATCACAGGAGACGCTCTGGATATAGATTGGGAAGGATCATTGCCAGGCAGCAACTGTTGAAGAAGATTGCTGGAGGTATGAATGAAAAGGGTTTGGATAGACGTGCAAGATGCAAAGGGAGAAATATGATCTTATACATACTGTGTAATTACATTTTCTTTGACACAACAGCCAGTCATATTGTCACTTAACACATTTAAAGTCTCTGTGCTGTCTTAAGCCGGTGCAGTTGGCCTATCATTTTACAAATGTAACTTGTTGCTAAGCTGCTGTCAGATTGTAGAATGTAAACCTAAAACACCACATTTTTAGGTTCAGACTCAGAGTTGACCGAATACCAGGTGACCCTCAGACACAAAGTTGTATTGTGCTACTGACATCATTGGTTTGGGGACAGCTGATGACTTTTGTCACAACAACTCTGTCTTGTTTTTCCTGTCACTAACCCCCACTGTCAACAAAAGATGGAATTCCATACAAATAATGCGTTGGAAATGAAACACTGGGTGACCAAATGTTTCTTAGATCCGGTCTAATCCCTGAAGTGCAATAACAAGGGACTCCATACTTGACCTTCAGTTGTCATGGCTTCCTTTTTTTTGTGCTACTCACTGCACTGTATGGTCAAAAACAAACAGTGATAAGTGATCGCATTGCATCGCATGGCATTAATCAGGCATGTAACTAGAAAGGGGGGGGGGGGGGGGGTCATTGGAGGACAGTTGTTACTCCCCTCAGCTTTGTCCAATGTTGTCTCGCGACTCAATTGACATAAAATCTACCTGGTGTTTTTAGGCCAGGCCTGTGAGGATGGGGGGTGGGCCACACACAACACAACCAAACTAGCTACCACGCCCCTCCTTCCTGCAGGTGAGTGGCCCAGAGCCGGATCAAAGTGTGGCCACATTTCATAACAACAGCCTTAGCAGGAGCCTCCGCCACCACTAATCGATCCAGAACATAGTTTTCTTCCCAGTCACAGTCCTTAATGCACGGTGACACATCGGTTCCATAACCCTATACTCTGGGGGAAATTACCTGTATCATCACAGAGGATTAAAGCAACACATCAAGCATGTCTTTTGTTCATTCTAGAAATGAAAGACCCACAGGACTGAACGACGTGCTGTGGAGCAAATCTTGATGGTCTGTCCCCAGGCGTGTGGAGTCATGTACCGTTTACTGGGCATGTGTTTTCAGATTATAGCTGTCTGGCTTGTCGGCAAACCATACAATTTTTTGTCATCTGTGATTTGATGTGACATCTTTGAAATGACTTCTGTGCGAGACTCCAGTTTTGTTTTACTCCCTTATTTGCATATGTTTGTATTAACCTACAGCCAGAGTAGATGCAGCTTACTAAAGAGAAGAATTCATGTAGAAAGTCTGTCTACCCCGATTTCAAAGCTCAGCTGCCCTGTAGAACAGAGCTATTTATACCCCTACACCTGGTACAGTAACTCCTCCCAGGTGTGTGTGTGTGTGTGTGTGTGTGTGTGTGTGTGTGTGTGTGTGTGTGTGTGTGTGTGTGTGTGTGTGTGTGTGTGTGTGTGTGTGTGTGTGTTGTAGTGCGTGTCAGTGCATGTGAGTGTGTGTATTTACTATTCAGGGTGTGTTTTCATTGTGCTTGATAGCATCGCCAGCCTGAGCAAGGCCAAAGGCTGATCAAACTTTACACTGATTGGATCATGAGTTGTCTCACACTGTGTGATTGTAAACAAAGCAACACGACTCAATCAACTGATACAGAGGATAAAACAGCTCTAACTGTATGTTCCAGAGATTGTGTGCCCTGTGTCTTTCTTTATCTTAAAGTAAATTGAATTTAACCAGGAAAACGTGTGTGTCAAAGGGACCTCCTGCCCTTTAGGTCAGTAAAGTAACATTGTATAGGAAAACCAGATCCATATTATAGAATATGTTAAATCCTATCAATCCTCTTCTAGCGTTGATGTAGGATGGCAGTGTGGCGGGTCAGGGGAGTGATCTCCTTGCTTTGCAACGGCTCCTGCATTCCAGCTGGTCAGCCCTGTTGACATAGCAGACTGAAAGTGAGTGGGGGCCGTTGACTGGCAGAGTTACTCACATATATTGTTTCACCCTGAATTCCAGGGAGGCTTGTGGGGGTCTTAGTCATGTTTCCGATTTGATGGCATTTGGTGTACCACCAGAGCTATGTGTGTGGGTCCTCGACTAGTTCAGTGAATCAGTGCACTCGTGACCTGCTGTCAATGTGCCTGGAATCCATCACTGCGCTGTACTCCCGAAAATAATATATTGTCGTTGTTGGCCAGAAACCATACTTTTTATGATTTTTCTTTTCTTTTTGTATTCTTCTTTTTTTTTATGGATTCTCTATGACAATGTCACGTAAAAGTTGCAATGCCGAGCTACAAGCTTGTAGATTTGTTTTAAATGTTAGAAAATGGTCACCTATTATTATGGCATTGTCAAAATAGGGACACCAGCTTGAAAGCGGTCCATGGGTTTTATAAATATTAACCAAAGCAAAGCAAGAGCTTGTGACTACATAATAACTACATTGCTCCAATGCAACACAGGTACTTCTCTTTTCCAATTCCTGAAAAGTTGTGGTTTCAGACATACAGGTTTTCTGTTTGACACCGACGATTGCCTGACATTATATGAGCACCTTTTAGAGTTGCTACTTAGTTTAAGAGGGGGTTTTTGTTTTGTCTTTCTTTCTATAAAGTGTAATGGAACCAAATTACTTTTGACTGTGCTGCGGTAGTACATTTGTGCCAGCCAAGGGAAGGGGCCTGGTTTTATTGGAGAGGAATGTGTCTCTTTCCTGTCAATATTCCAGGGGTTTTGGAGCCGCATTCTCTAGTCTACCTCATCGCTCTGGAGTGGCTACTGTGCTTCTGCATTGTTCCGTTTTCCTCCTGCGCACAGTCTCACATCACACCATCTGGAGGCCAGATTCTCAGGATTTCGGCACCCGTTAGTACTAGTGATCTTGATGCATCACTAGAAAGCAGAATTCAGCTCAGCCTATATATTTTAGATTAATTCAGCCTTACATATACAGCTCTATCACTTAGCCCTTACAATGACTCCCATTTTTCCATGCTTGCATGCACACGCACACGCACACACACACACACACACACACACACACACACACACACACACACACACACACACACACACACTACCTCCTCTGTGCGGAGTCAATGAGGTATTCATCCCGTTACTGAGAAGTATTACTGCTAGATTCTTGCTTTTCATTTTAACTTTCTTCGTTCTATTTAGAGCAAATCGTTCTGAGCTGTTTTCAGTGTCTCTGTTACGCTTTGTACAATGATCAAATGTTGTGTGTGTGTGTGTGTGTGTGTGTGTGTGTGTGTGTGTGTGTGTGTGTGTGTGTGTGTGGGTGGGTGGGTGTGTGTGTGTGGGTGTGTGAGTGTGCGCGATGCAGAGATAGCCAGCTGTCCTGTAGGCATTTAGAGTACTAGAGGTTCGCGGCCCTTCGGGCCGCTCACATCTAGAGTCCACGCCCGCTTTTTTCTTTTTTTTTAAATTAAAAAAAAAAGTTAAAAAAAAATTTTTTTTTTGATTTTTTTTTTTCTTTTTGAATATAAAAAGGTTTTGGCCTAATTGTGTTATTATTGTTACTGTAATAGGCCTGCCAATGTTTTATTTTCATTATTTCAATGTTTTCATTTTAGCAACACACACACACACACACACACACACACACACACACACACACACACACACACACACACAGACAGACAGACAGACAGACAGACAGACAGACAGACGACAAACTTCTTGTAAGATACAGGCTCTCGGCTAGCGATTGAGTCTCTCTCTCTCTCTCTCTCTCTCTCTCTCTCTCTCTCTCTCTCTCTCTCTCTCTCTCTCTCTCTCTCCCCCTGTGCAGCGGCCCCCCCCTTCCCTCTTGTAACCTGAGACTCTCTCTCTCTCTCTCTCTCTCTCTCTCTCTTGCTCTCTAGCGAATGAGCGGACGGCATAGGGTTAGGGGCGGTATTCCTTACGCCCTAGACGACTACCTATGAATTGAAGTGGATGTAAAGGGGGCGTGGAAGTGGGATGCGGCAATAAGCCCATTGTAAATATAAGATGACAAATCCCTTGGGGAAGAAAACATTCCTGCCTAGGATTTTTTTTTATTTTTATTGAATACTTTATTGACAGTTTTCAAAAAGTACAGAGGTACAGTTAATTATACAATAATGCTAAATAAGGATAACACAAAAAGCCCAGCGGGCTTGTTTCCATTGTGGTCCTACATATTCAATTCATCAAGACATACTGTACAATAATGTCTAGATCAGCGCTATTCAAGACTTTTTGGACTTTTTTGCTATTTTGTTTGTTCCATAAGAAGAAACTTTATCTTTTCATCATTAATCATTCCATCATGACAATCGTTTTGTTCAGTGAGGTTTGGCCTTGGCTGTTATCTGTGTGTTTCCTTAATTTGTTAGACTAGTCATGTAGAGTGTTACAAAATCATTCTCTAAACGTACAAAATAGGACCGTACTTTTTAGCTTGCGGCCCTTGGACTTTTGGTATTTTGCTGAGTGGCCCCTGAACCATCTTAAGTTGTGTAGCCCTGGTCTAGATAGAATGACTAGAAATCATCAGTGCAGGATAATTTACAGAAAAACAGTGGGGTGGTCATTTATTTTGACAAGCTAGATGTAAACACTTGCGGTGGGAGGACCGGAGCACTTGAATTTTTTAAGATGACAAGCTCTACCCTATTACCTCGCTTCTTCCTATCACTGCTGGATAGCTCATTCTCAAAATCCTTCTCCAAAAAGGGTCTTGAAGTGAGGTGGTCTTTTGTGAAGTTGTAACAGTAATAAGGTGTGTGTGATCTAGTTTAGATTCTGCCCTCCTCCCTCAACACTACTCATTCAAAAGCACTGAATTTTTCATCAGGGGGCTCTCACAACCTGTAGCACTTCAGATAATCTGCATGTGAAACACATTTAAACTGGCCTTGATTCAAATTGAGGTTTGATAAGTGTAGTCCACTCAGTCAGTACGCAGGCATGCTATTTATATTCATGGACCTAACTAGCATACACCTTATTATAAGGCAAATGTAGTTTGTTACTGTTAAAGAACTTTATAATGAAGCATTTTTATGATAAAAGTATTTTGAAGGCTGTAATAGTTGCAGCTCAAAATGGATTAACCCAGTCTGGTAATTTAAATTAAAGTGGGCCTCATATTTGGTATTTATAAGCTGGATGTGGCTAATCGCTTAAACATCTTCTTTACAACCATAGCCAAAACACAAATTGCCCTCTCGCTCTGGGCTTTTTGGTGGAGAGCACATCTGAGCATTCTATAGTAATGTATGTGTACGCAAAGATGATTTTAAACTTGCCATGGTGACCACTGATAATGTGTTTTAAAAATTGAGCGCCCTACACACAAGGCCACTGGCTATGACAATATCCCCTCCAAATTTCTCAGAGACTCAGCCGCCTCCATTTCTCCAATCATTGCCTACATAATAAACCTCTCAATCATACAGAGACGTGTCCCCAAAGATTTCAAACTAGCGAGAGTAACCCCTTTTCAAAAGTTATGAAAAAAAATAGTCTAACAGGTTTCAAAGAACATCCCATTCCACTGACCCATGCCTTCTCTATTTGAACGACATCATCAAACATGGGGTGGACTTGGGCAAATACTGCTGCATGGTCATACTAGACCTCCAAAAGGCATTTGACACAGTAAATCACTCTATTTTGATTGATAAGCTAAAATCAATCGGTTTTGATAGCACAACAGTGATCGGGAGGGGGGAGAACAGGTGGTGGAGGTGAACGGAATGTGGAATGCCCTACCAACGGCCATAAAGTAGTGTAAAACCCTACTCTCATTCAAAACCGCTCTAAAAAGCCCCTACAGGTAGCTGTAACTAGCTGGCCCCTGTAAAAATTAAGTCAAAGCCTACACGCACTCCCCCCCGATCAGTTTACTGTACATATTTTCTATTTCTGATTTGTTTACTGTACATTCTGATTTCGGACTTATTTGATGTTTTGCCTGCAATTTAATGTTTCAATGAATTGCGTACAAAGGACCCCAATGGAAACAAGCCATAATGCTTTCTTGGGTTTAAGTACTCTTAGCAGACCTTCTATTGAACTTAACTTTACCATGCTTTTTTCTGCAAACTGCTAAGTATTCAATGAATCAATCAATCCAAAAAAAGAGCTGCACAGACAGACTCCTCTAAAACACTATATAGCAGTGGTTCTCAAACTTTTCAGGCCAAGACCCAAAAGACAGATTAGAAGTTTGCCCCGTGACCCAAACTAGTTAAAATAGACAAACTAGTGAAAATAGCAGAAGAGCACAACGCGTCGCTTCACACCGCGTTGCAAACAGATCGGATATTTTCACTACTTCTTACACATGGGTGCTTTGGCATTTGGCATGTATAGCTAGTCGAGTCATCACAGTTGAGCTATATCAATATATGGAGTCTGTGAGGTCAGATGTAGGTATTGACCAGCTCCATCTAGGACGGAGATGATCCAGTCGTCTCCATGTATGGATATCCAGGGTTTGATGAGGTCAGTGTCGTCTCTCTTCATATATTATGGAGATCCAGGTGATGATAATCAGCGGTCTTGATTTGCAAAGAATTCTGTCTTGGCCATATATGGAGCGTCCATATATGGGCATTGTCAAATATGGGCTTATTATTGATGACATCAGGGATCTCCATATATGGGCATACAAGAGACATGGACGGAATTAATTTGCAAGTGTGACTCATGTCGCGCAACCTGGTTAGATTGACACAATATGTCCATATATGGGCATCCCCAGATATGGGCTTAATTCTGATGGGCATAAAAGGGATTCTATTAGTGTGGTTGCCCTAACAGGGCATCATCTGGGTATCAGATGTAGAGGTCAGCTCCATATATGAAGATCTAGGTGATAATCCAGTCTTCTCCATGAATGGATATCCAGGTGATGATAGTCAGCAGTCTTGACAGTCAACAATGTGATGTCAGAAGGTCAGCTATAGACATTGAGGCATTACAGGGGGGGGGAAAAAGCCTGGATGGAATTTGTTTGCGTTTTTGTTTTAAAATGTATAAAACTTTTTTTCTTTTGTAAATATATGTATTTTTTCTTAAATGTAGGAAAAGAAATGGAATTTTTACTCCAGTCGCCACCCATAAAAACTGGTCTGTGATACCACAAACGTGTTCCGACCCACTGTTTGGGAATAGTGCTCTATTAGCTCTATAGCAATTATTACTAGAATATAGACCTTTTTCTTGATTTGTTTTTGGGCTTTTTGCCTTTATTCATAGGACAGTAGACTGACAGGAAATGGGGGGAGAGGCGGAGAGCGACATGCGCCAAAGGCCGCCTGGATCGGGAATGGAATTAACAGGCAATGAGGGATCAGTATTCCTGGTGATGCCAATAGTGATGTCATTGGTCATAATATATCAGTTCTTTTTTGGAAGCAGTGATGCCAGTGGTGAGCGCACCTCATGGGGCGCTCTGCTTGCGCACAAGAGTGCATTCCTAGTTTGTACTGCCACAGGGCGATATAGCATCTCAATCACCCCAAAGAGCCACTGAAAAACCAATATTTTTGTGTATGAATGGACAAATAAGTGGCAAGAAATACTAACTTCACATGCAAGGGACTACATTCGTGAGATAATATTCAAAGTGCAGCTTATGTCAAATGTTTGGGAAACTCTGAGGCGTACTCTTGATAATTACATCTTTAATCCCTGTGACAGCTTGTATCAGCAGTGTGCTGGGGGTCACACAGCTTTGAGTCTCTGTGTGGGAGAGAGCTCCGTTTATTTCATTTAATGTTGGCAGCAGAAAAACAAACAAAATATATGAGTCAAGACCAGCCCACAAACCGACTGGCCCACCAGGAATATTGCCAAACTTTGCGATGGCCAGTCCGCTGCTCCGCGCCTGCCTCTCATCCACCTTGCTTGTATTATAAGTAGTTTAAAAGTATGGACATGGCAGGACAGCAATGAGTAAATGTTGCTGGATAAGAGAATATACTTTCTGATTACTGAATGACTATAAGATAACATAGTTTAGTTAACCTACATTGAAGTTGTTCAGCGGGTTGAATTATATTTAATTTATAATTGAACACTACACTAAATTTTACCCAACCACATGATTTAGCAACAGAATGATCCAGTCCAGCTTTCATTTAGCTGCTGTTGTAGATACTGTCTTCCAGTTCCAGATACACAATGACAGTACCTCTCTCTGCCTAGAGGTGGCAGGATGTACCCACATTTTCATGTATATTTGGCTATTACACGTGTGCAGTGATTCCTGCACAGGCTAAGTGAGTTGACAGTTGCCACATGTGTGAGGATAATCATTGACAATAGGAAACAGTGAAATACCTTGGCTCCAGTGAAACAGGAACACAGTCACACATTAACAGAGCCAGGCAGGAACACTTTCCCCTGTTCAAAGGCCAATTGCATTCCACACAGCATACAATGCCAATTAACAGAAAAAACCTTATTAAGCCATTTCTAATGAAAAGGAAAAATGATAACAGCACCTTTGATGCAAATAATGACGTCCTATTACTATTAAGGATTTTGTGGAGAACATTCTGAATGAGATTGCGTCTCTATATATCTATTGTATTTTGACATCTCTTTATCTCAAAATGAAATTTCCTGTTGGATACAATTCTTAAAGGAGTAGTTCACCCACAAAATTAAAAAGAAATCTATTGATTACTCAAACCATGGAGACTTGAGTTCAATAATATTTTTTTGTTTTAATCAACAAAATGACAATAATTTCATCAATGTATGTACCCCCATTGATTCCGGATGGGGACCCAAATGCCTTTGGGTCCCCATTTGGAATCAATGGGGGTAGATTTACTAAAATCAAACTTTTGTTTTAGGAATGAAAAATACAAAAAAAATATTATTGAAGTCTCCATGGCATGAGTAATCAATAGAAAAAAAGTCATTTTGGGCGTGAACTACTCTTTTAAGCTACTATTTGTTTTGTCTCTTCTAGTAGTAGAGAGTCTAGAGACTACTATATTTACTGTGCCATAAAGTTTTCTCAATAGAAAACTAGAATCAAATGTTTTTTGATAGAAAGTTTTGGGTGCTTGTTGTTTTCTTAAAGTGTTAAGCCGCAGGGGGGTCCGGGGGGGGGGGGGGGGGGTAATCTGCATAATACCTTGTTAAAGTGTCCATTTTGTTAAACTTTGCATTTGTAGTTATTTTACTGTAATTTACCAACATAGTAACCAGCACAGATAGACAAAGAGACATTCATGGATTCATATTTATTCAGAACTAACTTTTATCTTCCCCCCTGGACCCAGGGTATGGCAGCTGCATACCCCTGCCATACCCAATTGACGCCCCTGAGTCAAAACATGCATTGCGTTCTACCTTTTCTTTGCTGACATCAACCCGTTACACACAGTGCTGCAAAGTGCATGATGATACTCGTCAATTCTGCGCTTCTTTATTAACTAATTTACCTTGCTCCATTGTTGGCTAAATGACGTTTCGTTTCGGCGTCTTTTGGGCAAATCTGCAAGTACTCTCGCCGTGGTTTCATCCACAAGCGTGGGAGGACGGAGGAGTGACGGCGGAGCGTTCAGTGTGAGCGATCTGCTCTATAAATGAAATGCACACACGTGTGTGTCTGTGAGCTTGTGTATCTGCTATTTTTCTATACCAATGAAACGGGAGATTTGCAGAGATATGTAAATGTAACCATTAAAGCAATAACACCACTCTGAATGGAGAGAAAAACAGATCTCCGATCTCATTTCATGCTTGTGTAACTCGACAGATCTCCATCTCAGCCAGTGCTTGTGTAATTTGCGGGGAATATATTAATCTGACTCTGATTACAAACCACTTGAACTACGACTTCTATATCCTATCATGCCAGGGGGAACAAACCCAATTGCGAGCTTGTTGATTTGTGGCACTGCATAGATTGGCAAAAATAGATTTGGTGTAGTGTAGACTGAATATGTGGTCAAAGTAAAGAGCAAAATTGGGTCCCGTTTTATTCCAGAGGTTTTGAGGCAGGAGTAGGCTTAGATGAGGCGAGGTAGGCTACTGAAGCTCCGTATACTGCGTATATCACAGCGGTGCTTAATAATAAGTGAACTTTCCGACGGCGAAGTCCTTCTGATGGATTTTTCTTGGCTGTCAATGTCTCTATAGTCCAAAAAATCGCTCTGAACGTGAGTAAAACGATAGTGTACTGTGTACGCTGTATCGACTTGTCATCTAAAGCATTGCCAAATGGGAAATGTTAACTTGAGCATGTTTAAACCACTCACCGTTTTTTCCTCCTCTGCTGCAATGAATCGCTCGCCTCTGCTCGCACGAGCCGAGCACAAACGAGGAAGGGCGAAACTTGCCGAGGCACAAATGAGGGAAGGCTGGTGGGCTGTGGCGCTCGATTCCACATCTAACGAGGAGAAAGCCTCGTTAAAATACGTGCAGACAGCCTGGCTCCGCCCGGCCAAATACCTTCCGACACGTATATCGCCCTTCCCAAACCAAAGAAGGGGGGCGAAAAAGCAACTAGCAAAGCCCACGGATAGAGGAGCAGTTGATTCCACATGATCTGCACGCTGAGCGGGGGCGGCGCCCACTGACTTCAATAGAATACGTGGAGCCAGCCGAGAGAACCGCCCGCGTTTATCATCAAGTGACATTTATCCACTTCCCATGCCCACGTCACTTCCAAAGTGACTTCCAAACCCTAGGTAAGGAGTTTTGGTCATAGATTCCCAAAACTAAAAACAACAACACTAGTTTTGGTGCTTCGCTGCCCTCCTCTGGTAAAAATGTATACAACATTCCATTCAGAGAATAATTGTGACAGAAAGGCAGAAGTGTGCTTTCAGACCACAGGCATTCAGCATGCTGTCTGTTCACGTTAAAGTCCTTTCAAACAGGTTCTGACTGTCAGAAGACAATCTGCTAACTTCTAACCACTAACCATGCATGAAATGTCAGTCCTGCATTTCATATCGGCGTAGATGCACATGCCTTCTCTCACAACTTAGATTATCTGATAAAGCACAACAATTGATTTGCACATTCCAAGCGAGGTGTTCTAGATAAGCAGCCATTCAGCTACCCACCTCATTGCATAAGATAACATGTGCTGCGTTGTGTCATATACTGTGATATGCATATCAGCTGTGCATTCCAGGGCTACTGAATCTTGGACCCATTTAATTTGGTGCTGTTAATTGGACCCAGTGTGTCTCTAAGGATGGTTCCAATCCTTATGGAGGCTTTCTCATGGCAGGGGCTTTTGTTCAGCACTCCTTCTGACACCAAGCTCCGCTCTACCCCTTTGCATTCTGAAGCCTAATTTATACTTTGTTGCATGACCATATCGCTCTTCCGCAGAGAGACCTTGAAAAGGTTATTTTCAGAGAGTAACATCATTGCGCGACAAAATATAAATTAAGCTTGTGGCTATTCCCAGAGAAGGAGGGGAAACCCTTGTAGTCCCCATTGGGAATCTGTCCAAATGGGAGGTTGGACCCACTCTATCACTAAATGCATCTGCAGACATGTTTCCTTTTGTTTTGTTTTGTTTTAATGGCTGCGAATGAAAATGTAACCAAAACTAGATTCTGAGCTTAAGGAACATTATGTAAATTTCCTGGCATCCAGTCAATTATTTTCATGTTTGTGTAGAGATTTTAGGTCAGCTGGCTGGGTGTTTGTCAGTGATGCATAGCCCTCCCCTTCCAGTTGTGTTATACAGCGCTCTTGGAAAACCAAATTACAGTGCTTATGTGTACTATCAAAGGGAAGGAAGAATTACAGCACACAAGCCTATATTATGACTGCGGAAAGCATGGCATGGCATGTAGCTTACTGCAGCCATATCATGCTTCAAGAGATGTACTCTTGTACCCATGTACTTAAACTGACTTTGAATCAGGACACTCACTCACTCACGTGTGGAATAACCCATAAGCTCCAAAGACAGTTGGAGATAGTTGCTTGTCCAAATTGGTCATAATAATGACACAGAAATACAATTACCTCAAGTGCGCTAGGACCAACGTATAAAGTCTATTATCCTCTTTCATGAATGTTCTTTTATTATTATTTTTTATATGTTTATTATTGTTGATGCAACAGTGTCAGTGTTTTCTTTGTTTACTATTTTGCACTTCATCTTAAGTCTTGAGAATGCAGCTGTACAATAAGTTGGTATGAGGAAAGTAGAGGAGGAGTTGAAGAGACAACTGAAGAAGCCCAGATGAGCCTCGCTCAGAGGGAGGGAAGCATGAAACGAAAGGGAGGAGATAGAGAGACAGACAGAGAGAGAGAGAGAGAGAGAGAGAGAGAGAGAGAGAGAGAGAGAGAGAGAGATAAGGGGAGAGAAATAATGATAGAAGGAGGATAGAGAGAACCAGAGCGCTCCAAAGGGACGTTGGTTGACAGAGGATCTGACTGAGGGGCAGTCAGGCAGGCCCTTGCTGGAGTCTTGCATCTGGACACAGGGCAGCACCAATGCCCACAGGTACAATATCTCTCCTAATCTCTCCCAGCAGGCTCTTGTTCTTTATATACAATGGCTCAGCAGATTTGTCACGCTATTATTGCCTTTGAAAATAGCTGGGACAAACTTTAATAAAAACGTGCCTTTATTATGAAGACTAAAAGCAACAAGAGATAAAACGGAGCTATCGATGTTATCATTGTTTCAGAGAAAAGAAAACTATGGGATATAGTCATGCTTTGCTTGTCCCTGATGGGTGTCATTATTGTCATGGTTTTGTTTAATTTACTGCAGACAGAACTAATAACCTTATCTCACTAACACAATGATTACCCCAAGAAAATAATAAAATCACGATTTTCGTGCAAAATCAATACAGTGGTGGTCGGAGGTATGCCTTGATGAAATGAAAAGGGAAATCTCCAAAGCCAAAGTTGATATTTTTCTCACCAAAGAAAGCAAATCCTTCACAAAGGCCTGCAAAATGGTTGTCAAAACACTTTAGCATGTGTGGGAAAATGGCTGGAGTCCAATGTCTGGAAGTGTTTATCTTGTTCACAGTGGTTTGCAAGCCATCACTCGCATGTATTTCAGAGAGCTCTGCTGATTAATTTATGTTCTGCTCAGAGTTGCTGCCAGTGTGTCATAGATGCTGAAAGTTTCCGGAGATTGCGGAGGTGTTTTTTTGCTCCCCAGGGACGAAGGGTCAGAGGTTCCCTTTCCTGGCACAGGCTTGGAAGTTGTGTTTTGAAGTGCCTTGTGGTGTGGTGGTTGTGGGGGAACGGGACGAGCACACCTGCCTGCCTCTGAGTAAATGCAGCCCTTACTTGATTGTAAGTTGATGTTCAGATAGATACGTTTGAGAGCAGCTACAAGCAGTTAGGGGAAGCAGTAGCTCAGGAGGTTAATCAAAAGTTTTCCAATTCGATCCTGGCATTGTCACAAAGTATCCTAGAGCAAGACACCGACTGCTCCTCTGGCACTGTTCAAAGCTGCCGACTGGCTGCTCCTAATAGTAAGGATTGGTTAAATGCAGAGGACAAATTCCAGGTATGTGAAAAGGCACTTGGCAACAATGGCCAGAGAGACTTTTCCCCACCAGCTGTTTTGAACTTGAAAGTCCTGGCATGTCCACAGGTCACAACCTAGCATTCCTTATTATTGTCGAATCAAACTACATTGCAGGGCTATCGTTTCACATTTTAGCTGTTCTAAAACATTCTTTCAATTTAATTCAATTCAATGTTATTATAGTGCCAAATCACAACAATTTGTTTCAAGACACATAGAAAGGAAACCCGACATTATCCCACCCTTTCTGTAGTATTGCACACATTTGCAAAACTTTTGTCTCGGAAGGTGCACACTATGTGACTGTATCTCAATGTCATAGGCACCATGCATGCATGCATGCATAATATTATAATTAATTAAGAGTAGGCACTGCCCGCTGTGCCCAGGCAGAGACCTGTGCTGATAGCAGAGAGAGTGAGAGTTTGAGTGTCTGCCTGAAGATGAAAGGGTCTCCGTTCTCTCTAGGTGTCCCTCAGAGGTGAAGGAGAGTGTTACCACAGCTGTGCTGCTCTTGTTTGAGTTCAATATAGGACCTCTAGAGGGGAAAAAATCTGCCCCAGATGACTTTTGACCCAGCCAGCTTTAGCAGTGGTCAACAGCAGCCTCTACCTCACATGCTCCTGTTATTTACTCCCAGAATCAATAAGCTCTTGCTGTGTGCGTCTACTTTGACATGAAAGGTGGACCTCGGTCTTTCACTCAAAGTGGTATAGTGCCGGTAGGGGGGTCACTGAAACAAATTCCAGGCCCCTTTTAAACACATCCCTTTTAATTCTCTGAAAGAGAGAGACAAGTATGCAAATTCACTGTGTAATAGTATTTGCAAACAACTGTATCGTAGGTGACCAAATGAAGAATATAATGTGTGCTAAAATGTGAACCTGTGAAATCAGCAATACAATTCTGCATTATGGTTGCATTGTTTATTGAATGAGAACATGAATCTCGATAAAGCCTTGATATATGCCAGCACAAATGCTAGTGACTCCTTGGCACTGGTCGTACTGGAGCTGGCACGATATCTTTACTTGAGTCACAGTCCTCCGAGAAGCCAGGAACTCTATGGTCTACATCCACTTGTTACTGAGACATCTCTGGTCTGCGGAAGGATTCTCTCCACAGGTCACCACAAAACCACAGGGCTAAAGTAGACTCAGGATTTGCGAAGTCATTTGTATTTGAGGAAACTTTACTTTGGTAGCTTAGCAACTCCGACTAATTTTAAACCAGCATCCTATGTAGTCTGCGGGCTACTGACCAGCACCTTGGGTTCTCCACAGGATCAAATGAGAGGGTTGGAAATCTGCGTGTGACTCAGCCCACAGAATGCCTGTAATTATTGCCCGTGCCAGGACAGCTAGCTCATGTGCCAAACACTCAAACTTGAATGAAGTGATATTCATTCACGGTGTTACTCACCTTTACACACAAATAATACCGCATTATGTTTGAGGCTGCTTGTTGAGATCAGTGCTGTTCTTTGACAAGGCTACATGCCTGTTATGATGTGATGATGATATGGGCAAATTCATATACTTTGTATATACAGTATCTTTCAGTTGAAAATCATCTATTTTTGTTGAATGTCACGGCTGCGTGACAAAGTAGGAGCTATACTTTTTGTTAAGACGGCTGTGGATTGAAAGTGAGGACAAGGGCAGCAGTGGCTGTTAGGTCAGATGATTATGGCATATTGTGCTGAGGATGCATGCAGACGCCCGCTGGGGTTCTGATGGCCACGGGGGTGCTGTGTTAATTAAAACCTACTGTGGAAAAGAAGGAAGCATTATTCCCACGACATTGGATGAATGACCCTGGGCACCACAATATTAATCCATCTTTTCATGGTCAGCGCTGCCCTGTATTTTCCAAGAGGACCATTACAACTTCATACAGAGCAAGTCAATCTCGAGGGTGGCCAGTGAGCTTTATGGTTTACACACCATGTGGCTTCTTTTCTTTGAGCCATCGTTTAATGATCACTTCTGTTCTCACTTCCTGTTTGCATTTCTACGCGCAATTACGATCTGTTAGACGGAGGGAACTGCTGGACTATTTTGGGCATGAGACATCAGATGTTGTGGTTTTGGGCAGACTGGAGCAGAGGGGGCACTGTGTTTCCCCTGGCAGTCTGTCTCGCCTTGCTTTTACAGTAAGGGTGACTGCTCACTGTGAGTGGGTGTCTGAATGTAATCAGTAACATGAAGAGGAAGAAGGCAGGCCTCATTTCCCCGCCTCCCCGCCTCCTGTCACTCACAACACCTTCCTCAGGGCAGTCAGCCAGCCGACCACTGGAAACCATTTCCCAAAATCTTCTCTGTCTCTCTCTCTGTCTGTGTCCCTCACTCTATCTCTTAGTCTGTCTCCTTCTGTCTGTCTGTCTGTCTGTCTGTCTGTCTGTCTGTCTGTCTGTCTGTCTGTCTGTCTGTCTGTCTGTCTGTCTGTCTCTCTCTCTCTCTCTCTCTCTCTCTCTCTCTCTCTCTCTCTCTCTCTCTCTCTCTCTCTCTCTCTCTCTCTCTCCAGGTGTTTTGATACAGATCATTTCCAGTGTACAGTAATGGTCTGGAGTCTGGTGGGGGCAGTCATTGTCATTGATGTATTGTATTCAACTAGCTTGTCTTGACTGATTCATTCAACATTTTCTGAAACAGAGGTGTGTCTGTGCGCGCGTGTGTGCAGGGGGGTCAGGGCTGATTTTTATGTATGATTGATATGATTGATACCTCTCGTAACTGGAAATCAGCGTAAGATACACCCTTTTCTTTAGAGTGCTTTTATCAATAGATGAAGTGTAAGCATTGTTTAGTGATTTGCTAATGTAACTGAAGTGGGTTCTTTGCATCGTTTTGTGTACTGTACCTTTTCTGGGCCCCAGTAAATTAGAAGAGGTATGCTTAACCAGGGGAAATGGCACAAATGTCAAAAGCAAATTAGAAATAGGTGCCAATCCATACATAAGGACTATAGGAAATCTCATTAATCACACACTGTTCTTGTAGATATTTTACTGATGTATTTTTTGTCATGTGATTTGTAACCTGATGTTGTTTTTTTATTTTTTATTTTTTTCCCCATATGATCAATTAATGCAATGGGTAATTACAACTAAACATCTTGCTGTAAAGCACAATTCTGATATATACAATCTATTATTTGAACAAGGCTTTGTTTCATAAAAGTAGACCCATTTTAGACCCATTCTTCTTAGAATAGTCAGTTCTTCTTAGAATAGTCAGTTCTTGGAATGTTTTTTCCATCTGTCTGTGACTGACCAACACTGTACATGCTGTCTCTGACGACAAAGATCAGACAGTGCCCTTCATTCATACATTCATTCTGCCATTTCCGTCAGACAAAGGAGTTGAGACCGAGACAGAGGCCGAGGAGATAGTTCTGGTGATGTTAACACAGAGCCTTGTAAGCTGACTGGCTCAGCATGAATCATCGCCGCTGATTGCTGACAGTTTATGTCACGGTTTTCCCCCCACTATAGCAGCTGACGTCTTTCCATTCCGTCAGTTAGCTGAAACAACATCTGGGATTCTGTGAAATCTTTTCCTTAAATAAAACTGAGCAATAGTACTAGAAAACTGTGTTTGTATTTATAAATTCTCAAGATCTTCACTAAAGTAAGTGGAATTCTTTGCCATGTTGCGCATTGACACGCTGCTCGCTCTTTGGCTACAGCTCAGGTCTTCTGTGCCAAAAATGTGCTGAGTGCGTTAGACAAGAATTGTGGTGGGCAGATCTGGGTAGGAGGTACAGGCACAAGGAGCTGAAGAAGGGGGCTGAATCAGAACACTGGGGAGCCAGCGGTAGCAAGGGGGTGGGAGAAGGACAGATTTAGTGGTGGGACAGGCATATGGTTGTTGGGGGTAGATGGAAAGGGAGAGAAGAAAGAATGAGAAAACAGCAAGCCTTGGATCTGAGTTAAAACTGCCCTTTTCAGAGAAAGCAGGAATGTGGCTCAGCGTGGGAATGAAGATGCTTTGACATGTTGAGATGCTTTGTTTAAGTCTTGACGGACATATGAAGCCTTAAGATTCTATGATGAAAATATCCCGTAAGTAAATGATTATAACTTATGTTGCTTTGTGTTGTTACACACTTGACAGATTTTGAAAATGTGTGAACATCACACATACAATTAAAAAATTATGCATTTCTTAAAATGTGGTAGCGAAGATATTATCCATATGTCGGTTAGTGTTTTTGACAGAGGGATGGAGCTTTGGATACCACAACGAATTTCATGTTTCATATTTTTGGCTTTTATCCAATAAGTACTTTGTGAGGGACTGACTGGAATGTGAAGAAGGCCTTCAAAGCTGACATGTTTTCTTGGCAACGCTTGTATCAGCTCAGAACTATCCAAGCATGCTGTATGTTGTTCTTCTCAGTGCATGCATGCTGTTACATACCATACCTCTGCTGTGCGTTGAATTGCATAATGAATTGTTGCCGACAGCCATAAAGTTGCGTAAGTCATATTGTAAAGGAAGGTGAGTCCCCTCTGGGACACTTTGGTACATATGCATTTGTGGTACACTGCTGTCGGTCATGCTGGGCCATTGTGTCACGGCACTGCTTGGGTATCATGTTTTTTGTGACACTGCAATTTTAGACAATTTGGGTATCATGTTTTTTGTGACACTGCAATTTTAGACAATTTGATCAGGCTCTTGGTAGTAAACTCAAGTTCACACACCATGGCATGTCGCCAACAACCAGCCATACCACAAGATACTTCCTTAGAGAACGGATGAGGGGACAGAACGTCTCCGTTATGGAATGTCAAACAGAGGAATTCCCATCTCAGATTTCTTGTCCCCAGTTGTTATACCTGTGGCTGTGGGACAGAGAGAGCACCTGAGGCTGCGTTTTCAATATGTGGTGCAGTGGAATAATACCAGCCTGATATTATCCACGTAGGAGGGGAGCCCCATTGAACAGGAAGCCTTTGCCTCCAGGTGACATTAGGTGGGAAACAGAGCAGTGTTAAGCTGTGTTTTCACAGAATTATTCCCGGAAAAGAATTAGAATAACTTGCTGGAATGGCAATGGGAAAGACCGTTTTCACATGTCCCTCTTTGGCAGCAAAAGTTCTGGTATTGCCTGATAAGAGGCCGTTTACATTTGTTTGTTAGTGGGAGTACACATGTTGACTCAACTGCTAATCTCCATGCAGGTTAAGGGGGTAAACAGCAGATTTTTGCCATCCAAGGACACACGTATGCATGCATGCATGCATGCACGCACTCACTTACTCACTTACACACACGCACACGCACGCACGCACGCACGCACGCACGCACGCACGCACGCACGCACGCACGCACGCACACACACACACACACACACACACACACACACACACACACACACACACACAGGGAACTGCTAATATTTATTCAGTTGTTGGTCAGTCTCCAGACCAAAGTAACATTTCATAGATTTTCAGGGATATAGACATATAGCGGCACAGGTGAGTCCCTGGATTAGTGACTTGGGAACAATGGATTTGGAACATTGTTGGTATTTTTTGATTGCACGCATAGATTAACTATACGTAACTAGACTGTATTGTTTGATGAATGCCTATTCTTCGGTTATGGCATATTGTACTCAGACAGTAGTGTAGCTTGTAGTGACAGAGTGAAACATACACCAAAGACCTATTAAACGTGAAGGGTCTTTATTATTTATGACATTTGTTTTGTAAACTACACTGTCACATGATACAGGGGTGGAGCGAAAGCTACACCTTTTGCGTGGCTCTCGTCGGGATAGGATATTTATACCCCAGTCATAAGTCACTCATTCTCTACATGATTTGGAGACCAAATCATCGGTAGAAATATTAGATTAAGTAGCAGGAGGACATTTATCAACTGTAGAGTAATGTTTATCAGTGGAAGGAAGAGTGCTTAACTGGTAAGAATAATATAGAATACATTTTAATATTCGATATATGCAGGTTTAGAGATTGACTAACATGATATGGATTCATCAGTAAAGTGAAAGAGTTGAATTGTGATTTAATTGAGCTTCCTTTTATGTTATAACTATTTTCTTTCCTTGTGTGAAGCTGTTTAACTGTCTTGTGTTGTCACTTGTGTCTTGTTGAGGCAGTAAAATGACACCCAACAACTCTATTAGCATTAATGGCACCGTGCCAATGTCCTGTTTCCTCTTCCCTGTCATCAGGGGATCTGGAGACTGGAGATGTCATGTTCTAGAGGTCAGAAAGGCCAAAATGTGAACCCAACTGCTTGGGGTCAGTTCTTCGGGAGAAAGCCAGTAGGGCAGCTGCTAGCTGGTTCATAGACCACTCGGCACCTCAAAGAGTTATCAGGGCTTTGATCATTTAACCACTTTCAACCAGGCGTCCCTATTTTGGGCATGTCATTAGAAGCAAAAATTGAGAAAATAGCTGATCTACAAGCTTAGCACAAGCTTTGCATCGATTCGCAAAACACGCTAGGAGCGTATACATTTGATATTTCTTCTATTTGTCGTGCAAACTGTTATCTGTTGTCTTTTCAAAAGTATGGAAGAAATATCCAAGCTATAGAGTATGATGTGGGTTTGTGTGATGACTAAATGTAGTTGAGTATTTAATTGTTTTTACATAAAATACAGGGAAAAAAATCAAAACACCTGGGGGTGGTCGCTGCAGTAGTATAATCTGTTTTTATTCATTCCAGCTTTTAAAGGTTTTGTTCTCAGGCTCTATCGTTTCATTTGCAGATGAGCTTAGCAGACCACAGATGCTTATGTAAGATCTCATGTCCCTCCATCATGGGAGTAGGGGGAAACCTCCGACCAGACTGACTGACCCTCAGGGATATAGCCAGGGTTGACCTCACATCCAGAATAGAGGGTTCGGTGGTCTCGGAGGCATCCTGCCCCCGCCCCAAAGTCTGCTGTATTTCTGATGTGCCAGATGCATCAGGAGATGTCCTTCTGGGGATAGTTGCTGTGGAGGTGTTGTCAAACTTGACATAAGTTGAACATTGTTTATGGGCTACTCATGATCATACTTTTTTACTTTTCAGAAATCGAGGCGAAGGAAGCGTGCGACTGGTTACGGGCGGCAGGATTCCCCCAGTATGCTCAGCTCTTTGAAGGTAAAAAAATCACTCCACACATGAATTCATCACAAAAATTCTACTGAGGGAAACATTTGTTTAGTTTTATGATTTGGGGTTAATGAAGGAACACAAAAATAAAAGTGCTCCTCGGAGCACAGATTTCCATCAGGATCATTGCCTACCTAAAAGGCAGTCATAGCCAATTGGAGTGGAATCTGCAACATCTGACTGATACATGTTGAACACATGACTCCAGAGATAATGTGTACCGATTTGTGTTTTTGGGAAAAAATGTGTCGGAGTAGTAGCAAAAAGTGTGTTTTTAAGAAAATATGAAATGGTGGAAAATCTTGTCTGGCATAAATGGCCCCGGGCCTATATGTGGACTTGCGTCATGATCTAAGCCAGGAATCCAGGGGGAAAAAAATATTTCGATTGTACCACCTACAAATAGTTCAAGAGTTATAGGCCAAAACATGAAGCGGACTGTTGTAGTGCCACCATGAGGCTAATTTGAAATTGGGACAAAGATTCTCCCTTGGCCGACTGGGAGTATGCGTGTAAAGTTGGAGATTGGAGATAACATTGCTGGAGATTATTGCGACCGTAGGTCGCATTTACTATCAAACCCTGCACAAAGTGTAAGTCCGTCCGTCCGTCCGTCCGTCAGTCCGTCAGTCAGTCTGTCTGTCACACCTCACACGTCACACTCTTGCCCTGCTCATATCTCCGCATCTGGGGGACCCCCAGATAAAACATGACCAAATGTGCAAAAATGACCAAATGACCACCCCAACGGCCACGGGGCTGCTCACGGGGAATTCCCGGGGACCACCCACTCCTGGTGCTCCAGAACGGATGCAAAAGTGCTGGCGCCCCCAGTGGAGGACCCCCTCCACTGCAGCTCACATATTTGTGGAGATAAGTGACCTACGGTCGCTTATCTCCCGATTAGGGAGTCTTACTGGTTGCGACCGTAGGTCGCATTTACTATCAAACCCTGCACAAAGTGTAAGTCCGTCCGTCAGTCCGTCCGTCAGTCAGTCTGTCTGTCACACCTCACACGTCACACTCTTGCCCTGCTCATATCTCCGCAACCGTTGCCCCGATCCATGCCAAATTTTGCACACACGTTCCTTACCTGCCAAACTACAACCTCCAAGGACCCCCGGAGCTCCAACGGGGCTGCTCACGGGGAATTCCCGGGGACCACCCACTCCTGGTGCTCCAGAACGGATGCAAAAGTGGTGGCGCCCCCAGTGGAGGACCCCCTACACTGCAGCTCACATAAAATGCCGTAACTCCGGCTAGGAGCGACCGGGACAGCCGGGGCCGGTACCTATTCGTCCGCCTTGCCGGCGCGGAGACCCCACCCCTCATTTCTCACATGGCCCTCTTCTAGCGCCACCATGAGGCCGATTCTTGCAAAACACATTTTTGGACACTGCTCCTACAATTTTTGCCCTAAAATCACGCAAATCGGTACACAGTATGTCTACACTCATCCCATCAACATGAATCTCTCCCATATAGCGCCACCTCCAGGCCGATTTTTAAAAACACATTTTTGGACACTGCTCTTATAGATTTTGCCCTAAAATCACGAAAATCACTACACAGTATGTCTACACTCATGTCATCAACATGGATCAGGAAGATTTTGGCAAAACACATTTTTGCCCTATTTGTGGAGATAAGTGACCTACGGTCGCTTATCTCCCGATTAGGGAGTCTTACTGGTATCTGTTCACAGACAGACGTACAGGCGGACAGACTCACAGGAGTGAAAACAATAATCCCTCGCCTTCAGTCATTATGGCCTCCTTGCGGGGATAATAAATATATCGTTACTTGTAGTGTCTTTTGTGACATTAGCCCTTTTAAGTTGATGACTGAATAACAGAATTGTTCATGCGCTGTTGGACGTGCATATTCTCACCCAATTACACAATGGCCCTGAGGCTGCCTAAGGGCTAAGTCCGTGTCCCTCTCACAAGAGAGGCAGGATAGCAAGTCGGACTGATGCTGCTTTTACATCTGATCTTTTCCACTACATAAATATGTCCAGAGTACAAAAAGAAAAGAGGCCATGGGGGAGACACTAGGCTTTATTATGGCTTAACCACATTAACCTATTCTGGGCAAACGTTTGGTAGAAAGTGAGCTTATAGATCTATCTGCTGCTTTCAGTGAAGCGATTTTGGAGGGAAAACGGAGGGGACCAAGTATATACTCCCAGGGTACCCCGGTCAACGAATATAGGGTTTAAGTGCTTTAATCTGTTAAACGCTTACATCCCTCTTAGCCAGACATTTTTATGTGTATGGGGTTCTGTGAAGTTGTTGTTTACAGGGATTGTATCTGGTATCACTCACTGTGCAGGCGTACAGTATAAGAGGCGATGATCATGTGTTCAATGATGAAATTCTCAGTTGAAAATAATCAGCATTTCAAGCCTATTTTTTTATGTCTACACTCCACTAAACAAGAACAGGCTTGGTCAGAGCCTGCGTTTCCACTTATGTGACTGTGCTATGGTTTTCATAAAAAGTTTATGACACCACATGAATGCAGTGGAATGTTAGATTCAGAGGGTCTGGATTTTAAGTCTCTTATGTTATGTAAGAGGGGAGCCATACCCAGAAGAAGATGTAATGCCTGCACAAGTCTGAGCGCTGTTATTTGGGCAAAGCCTGTCTCTTCCTATTAACATCATCGGATCCAAAACAAGCTTGAAGCTTCAATGCCCTTGGATGCCTTTCTGGGAAGAATGTGGTTATTTTTTTTCTTCTGTGCCTCGTCTTATTTGGGGGATAGTATAGAGTATCTAAATATTGAGCCCACATATTTCATACATATAGGCTACTTCTAATGTGTATATTTCTTTCTCCCTTCAAGATTCCCAGTTCCCCATTGACATCTCTCCGGTGAAAAGAGATCATGACTTTTTGGACAAAGATCTTGTGGAACCTCTCTGCAGGTATTCAAATAATGGCTTTTCCAAATCAAGCAAATGTTGTGTACAGTAGAGTTAAGTGTATACTGTATGTCCATAAATAAATACTTTGGTGACAAAGTGTCGTGCAATGTGTCGGTTGACAAAAATAACACATTTCTAACTGAATAAAGTGCATTTGCACCCATCAAGTGAGACACCGCAAGACACTTTGTTGCAGAAGCATGAATCAGGCTTGAGATTAAAGTGACTAAGACTCAGTCTGAGAAAGCAGCTTTGAGTAAGACAATGGCAAAAGTTGAGTTCTTCAACTTCAAGGAAGTGAGATCTCTGTGTGGGAGTTAATGAGTGTTATTATAATGGATGTGTTATATTACCTACAGCTATTTTTGAGTTAAAGACATCCCATGATGTAAATGCCATGACATACAGGGATATATAGGGATTTTCCCCCAATGCCGGCTATAAAGAAATAGTCGAGCACTAGCAGCTCAGCGTTGCTGTTACTTCACTTTAGGGCAGCCGAGTCCATGAGACCAAAACAGCATTGCAGTTACCACAGTCACTATGGAGACTGTCCCAAGAGGAAAGCAGGCGGGGGCCTCAATATACTTTTACCCTAAACAACACCGAAGCAACTCATCTGAATTCCAAACTAGCCATCAGATGAATAAAAGACAACAGTAATTAATTCCTGCCCCCTTGTGATTGTCCAGGACTTAATCGCACCTTTAAGCCCATGTTAAAGATAGCTTCATAAACAGAATCACTGGCTTAACTATGTGGTGTGATGTCCCTTCACACTGTGGTTGATAATATTGATACACTTAATGTATATATGTTTTTGAATCCTCACTAACTCAAATCTCTTTTAAGCCTGTGGAGTGAAGGGGACCCCAGTTTTGACATTCTTGTGTCAACAGGTCACCGTAGTTACAACTTAAGTAAAAAAGAAAAGGGAATTTGAAGTTTTGCTATGTTCTTAACACCAAAAAGACAGCAGGACAGTTCAAATATGTCAATAAAGTAGATTAATCTTAAAATGTTTATTATTGTTATATGCTCATCTCTTACCATGTTATTTTTGGTTCACCCACATTGTTTTGAGATACCTTTCTTTATTTATCCCAGTTTGCCCACAAACCTCTAATCTGTAGAAACATGCTCCCAGGCTGTATCGTTCTTGTTTATTTATAGGAATTATTATGAAGCTCCCTGGTCGTTATATGAGAGCTTTTGGATCACTTAAATCAGGGTTCTTCAACGTTTTCAGGCCAAGGACCCCTTAGCTGAGAGAGACATGAAGCAGAGACCCCTCTACATATTGTATAAATGTGTGATACCGATTATCATTGATTTCATAGATAGATTCATAAACTTTTGACAGCACTTTCGTTTAAAAAAAAAAAAAATTAAGACTTTTGACCACTTAGGTTCGGTTTAGAACCGAACCTATTTGCTGAAAATAGCCGATCTACAAGCTCTCAACGCTCGGAGTGCAAGGCGTTGAGAGCTTGTAGATCTGCTATTTTGGTCTAAAGTTCTCCTCAGAATTATCATGCGAGGTTTCAAGTTGTTAATTTTAAAAGAATTATCCTATCACACAGGATTTGGCTGCCCCCCTGTGGTAACTCTGAGGAGCCCCTAGGGGTCCCGACCCCCTGTTGAAGACCCCTGACTTAATGAAGGAAATCATAATCAAAACCGTTTAGAACAGTTTGGTTTAGAACCATTGTGTCTGGAAAAATGCCTGTCACCACTCACCAGGGACAACTTTTCATAGACATATTATGTAGTGTAGTCCCTTTGGAGACTTAATTGAGCCTCCCGCAGGAACTGAGAAAAATGTCATGGTGTTAAAAGCATAATAGTGTCAAATGAGAGGAGTAGGATCTCTGACAGGATGTCTGTTGTCTGTAGATGTTCAGAGCCATAGGCATTGCTAGAAAGATTTGGCCCAGAATGTCAGATGGGAAAATAAGTGTGGCGCAGTGACTTCTCTATTATCCTGTAAGCCACAGTCAGGTTAGATCTGAAGATGGAAACAATTAGTCCAGAACATGAGCCCTCATTAGGATTGGGCTGCTGTAGCCAGTGGGCAAAAACATGCATTACGTTTGCTCTGGGACTATCAGTTCAGCACATCCATTAATACAGAAGCTGATCCAATTAAGGACATCTGTTGCACACTGTAATAGGTCTCATTGTGGTGTCTGTCTTTATGAGAACAGTGTGTCTTCTTGTTTGTTCAGATATACGTACTGTATCTTATGGGATGATTTCTTTTTCAGACGGCTTAACACCTTGAATAAGTGTGCTTCTATGAAACTTGATGTGAACCTCCCCAAGAAGAAAGTAAGTTGAATTACTACATTTATTGTATTTTTTTAAAATAATTCAAAGTGCAAATTAATTGTTTCATAAGGTTTTTATGGGTTCCCTTTGACAAGATAGCTTGGTACATTAGATTGTAACATTTTCCCTCACATGCAACCTTTCTTTCTTTTTCTTTTCTTCTTTTTTTACAGTATCACTTTCTTGCTGCAACAATAAAAAAATATATACGCTTCATCCTCCTAACCTAGATTCTATGTTATTTGACACAAAGCCATTGTTGTGTTTACGCTACGTTGGAATGTAACCTGCTGAACGATGTTAATTCTATTTATGGGACAGTTGAATAAGGTATCTGGTGTTATATCACACTGATTGTATAATAGCATTACATCTGAGAAGACATATCCTCAGGCTTTGTAGTTTAAGATCCCATGTTCCGTTCTGGCACAGACTGTGATATAACACACCTCACTTCACCTTACCAGGTACAATGGAAATAGAACATAATCTGAAAGAATATTGTGTTTGCAGTCTTTGCACGGATAACGAAGACCTTTCTGCATCTTCTAATCTAATCTACCGTAACCTAATATTAACCTATTAATTCACTCAATGTAAAGTCATAAGAATGGCTCTGGTTCTAGTTCTATTGTAGGACTAATGATTGTATATTGCATGATTGATTGATGATGACATATACTAATTTTCCTTCTTGATTTCTCTGTATTTCACCAAGAGTGAAGACTCAGATGAAGAAGACTTATTCGCCATCAGTGACAAATGGACCTTTGAGTGGAGCAGCCGACGCTGGTCCAGGCTACAGGACATTGACTGTCTTCTGGTACACGACGGAGAGGGTCAGTCTTCCAGGGACGGCGTAGCCCTGAGGACCACCACCAGCAGCGAGAGTGTTCTGACGGACCTGAGCGAGCCGGAGGTCTCCTCACTGCACAGTGAGAGCAGCGGGGGCAGTGGCCACAGGTGCCTCAGCACAGAGGACTCTGACTGCTCCAACCGCACCTGCTCGGACTCCGCAGCAATGCCGGACTCATCCTCTCTCACCCTGTCCCAAATGCCCAAAGACATCTCCCACTATGGTTCTCTGCCAGGCAAGCATAGCAGGGCAGCGCGCACACGCGCCAAAGACTTCCTGAAGCGCATGGAGACCCTGCGATCTCGAGGAACACTAGGAAGAGGTCATAAGAATCTGGTCATAAGTGCGCCGGTGTTGCAGCAGGAGGCTCAGGCTCTGAAGACGCTCCACTGTGTGGAGATAATAAACGGAGACGGCGGGACCCTAGATCCACTATCCACTAGGGCTCTGCCCTCACAGTCCAGCAGCGAGGGTAGCAGCCATTCCAGTGGCAGCGCTGTCAGCACACCCAGCCTTAAGGAGCGCAAGCCTCACCGGGCTGACCACAAGCGCAGCGGCATGTACCTAGAAGACATAGACGTCTTCTCAGGAGCCCAGGTAAAGAGAGTAGCCGAGCAAAACCGCAAGAATGAATTCTGCTCCTATGAGGACCTGGTGGTCCATATTCCAAAAGACCACAAGCCAGGAACCTTCCCCAAAGCACTGTCCATAGAAAGCCTGTCTCCCACGCACGGAGCATCCATTAACTGGCACACAGGCAGCTTGCACCTGGACTCCCCCATACTCTCATGCACTAAAGAAATCAGGCCTGTCACACAGTGCTGCCCGAGGGGCAGCCGCATAAGTGTCTATGACAATGTTCCTGGTTCTCATCTGTACGCCAGTACTGGAGACCTGATGGACCTGGAAAAGGAAGACCTTTTTCCTCATCTGGATGATATTTTACTACATGTCAATGGACTACAGCAGATAGTGGACCACTGGTCTAAGAATCTGTTGCCTGGTGGAGAGGTTCTGGCGCCAGGAAACAGGCAGGGAGAGGATATGGTGGGTCTCCAGTCTTCCAGTCAGATCACACTGGACTTTGAGGGCAACTCTGTGCTAGAGGGCCATTCCACCTCCAATGATGGGGACAGGGATAAAGTATCACTTGTCGAGACAGACTCCACAAGACTCAGGGAAAGGAGAGACTCAGGAGTCGGCGCTTCGCTCACTAGGCCCAATCGGTAAGTGTCACAGATCTTATTATAAATAAAGTATCTGGTAAAGTAATTAAATAATTGCTGCTTCTTGTTTTACAAAAGGTGACATATAATATTGGTTGAGGAGCTTTCATTATTAGTTCAATATTGCTAAGGTAAAAAAGAATGATAAAACTAACTTTGTTTCTACAATATTTCAAATTTTCCTGCCATTAGGTTACGATGGCCCAGCTTCCAGATATCAAACCGCCTAAGTCACTCAGTGGCTTCCTTGCAAATAACCAACCAATCGGCAGGTCAGCTGAGTTTATTGCAGAGGTTTTCTTTGCTACGCCTCACCGCCATCATGGAGAAGTTCTCCATGTCCAACAAGCATGGCTGGACCTGGTGAGTCTCACAGAATCTCCTAAGGGACATTGTGTTATCAACGATTGGTAGCTCAAGTCCTAGAGCATGTCTTTCCTTTTCTCTGAATGTTCTCTAGTCATAAAATGGTGTGTGTTGATGTATGTCCTTCTCAGGTCCGTGCCAAAGTTTATGAAGAGATTGAAAGTACCAGACTATAAGGACAAGAATGTGTTTGGTGTGCCTCTCATAGTGCATGTTCAGCGCTCTGGACAGCCTCTGCCCCTCAGTCTGCAGCAGGCCCTGCGGTACCTGAGGAGCCAGTGTCTTGACCAGGTCAGTCACAGTAAAGCTTGAAATACACAGATAAAGCCAATTAACCACGTTGTTATAGCTGTATATAGCTATAGTCAGACCTGACAGAAGAGGTCGGGAGCCCATTTCAAAAAATGTATTGGCAGATGCTTGGGTGGTGCAGGGGTAAAGTACCTGCTCACCACGTGGTGTCTTGTGGGTCTAATTTGGCCCTTTAGTCGTACATAATTCCAAATAAAGTAGAACTGATCACATGATTCCAACTTTGTTTCATGCACATGCATGAAAGGACATTTTTCTCCTTAAAGCGATGACAAGTTAAATTAGTTGATATGTACTGTACAGTATAATGTAACCAAATGATTCAGTTCCCCTGTCTTTTCAGGAACCCTAATGTGTATATGGATAGCGTGAATTGAGGATACTACTGATTTACTTTTCTAAAGATCTAATAAACCACAACAGCCTTTATGGTAAAGATGAATAACGTTAGACATTTCTGTCTGCAAGGTATCCAAACAATTTGGTTTCTTTCCAGGTGGGTCTCTTTCGGAAGTCAGGGGTGAAGTCTCGTATCCAAGCTCTGAGGCAGATGAATGAGACTTCTCCAGACCATGTCAACTATGAGGACCAATCCGCCTATGATGTGGCAGATATGGTGAAGCAGTTCTTCAGAGATCTGCCTGAGCCTCTTCTCACCAGCAAGCTAGGGGAGACTTTCCTCCACATATATCAATGTAAGGACTCCAGCTGCATTTATAGTTTGCTTTGTACAAGATGAACTGTATTTTGAGCTGACAGAGCTCATGTCTGGTGCTAATGTTCTGAAAGGGAGCTCTGGGTTGTGACAGAACATTAACTCGTGATGTTGGGATTACAAATCCGGCTTGCGACCTTTTACATTGTTCGGTGGAGGAAAGTGCTGAAAATGTGTTTTCTCATGCACACAGATGTTCCTAAGGACCAAAGGTTGCAAGCTGTCCAGGCAGCGATCATGCTCATGTCAGACGAGAACAGAGAGGTGTTACAGACACTGCTCTGTTTCCTGAGTGACGTCACTTCCTCCGTAGAGGAGAACCAGATGACACCCATGAACATTGCTGTGTGTCTGGCTCCTTCCCTCTTCCATCTCAACATACTCAAGAAAGACAATCTCTCACCTAGGTAAACCATCAGAAGTTGTCCTATATACGGTCATATACAGTATACAGTATATGCTGAGAGTTAATCAGACTTGAACAGCCAGAACTAGTTCAACATCTGGCTTTTTAGGGCAGTGATATTGCTTAACACGCTGTGCCTCCAATAACTAATGAGCAACACACACAGGCTTCTATTAAAAAACCCTAAAGGTTATCTCCTCCTGTGCTGTTGCTCTATAAAAGTAGAAATAAAACGGGTTAACGGGATTTGTTGGGCCCTCAGGGGTGCAGTAGATCACCATTTCTGGTTCGCTTTTAAAAGGATGTGGAATTCCATGGCACTGTTTTTAAGACTCTGTATTTTACGAGACCATGCTGTGTACAAACAAAAACAGTCCTCTAATTTACCACATTCATACTGTTGTTTAGCAGATCAAAAGGGTTGCCTGGAGAGTGTGAAGGGTTTATGAACTGTGTACAGTAGGCACCTCAACTTGGGGACTCTGCTAATAACAGCCTTCCCGCCCCATAATCCACAGGGCCATGCAGAAGAAGTATGCCACTGGCAGGCCCGATCAGAAGGACTTGAATGAAAACCTTGCAGCAACGCAAGGCCTCGCTCACATGATCATTGAGTGCAACCGTCTCTTTGAGGTAAAACACGTTCACCTGTGTTATCTTTGTATTGAATCTTTTTATGTTTTTTAATAAATTAATGTATATACAGTATATACATACATATTTTATAATTTGCCATATTTGATACTACTATGCAAAATGAGCGATTGCTATTTTAGTAATTTTTTGGAAAAAACATTTCAAAAAGAATATTGTTTTTTATTGGATTTTCTTCTATAATGACATGCTCAAAATAGGGACGCCAGATTGAAAGTTGTTAAGTCTGTCTGTGGGGTGTATAAATATTGAATCATGAATCAAGAGCTTGTGACTAAATAGTAACTACAGTATTTTCTGGACTATAAGGCGCACCTGACTATAAGGCGCACTGTCAATGAATGGTCTATTGGTACATTGAATATATAGAGGGTATGCGTGACATCATCATCATACCCGTAAGTTATGTGGGAACGCCTACTGAGTGGCAAAAACTACTTTCTGGCCTTGACAGCCCATACATCCAAACAGAAAAGTCCTATCTGATTGCGTTAAACAATGTTAAACTCACTTTGCCACTCACTTTGCCACTCGATTTGCCATTCACATTATGCATGTGCATACCCTCTATAGGAAGGAACACAGGTTATTTTTTTCATTCACATAAAAGTCAAGCGACAGCGGCGATATTACACCACAGATATTGGTATTATCCACAGACTTCCTGGTGTATGCCTATTTCCTGAGTCTCGCCTTACGTCCCACACATTCATTAGATCCCTCATGAGATGGTCACCCAGTCGCGCAACTCCTACGTGGAGGCTGACCTGCACGCTCCAACCACCGATGAGCTGTGCAAGCAGGTGGACGGGGATGACGGGACCTATCAAACGCACATGGAAGGCAGACTGCAGAATCTCCTGAGAGAAGCTCGGGAGAAGTCCAAGTACTGGGTGTCCTGCACCAGCACCGACAACACAGAACTCTATTATAAGAAGGTGAGTCATTCTTGACAGTTAATGGAACTCAAAAGTATTTACCCTATATGTGGTTTTCAACCTTTTTCATATCAATTATTTATACTGCATTTGAACCACGGACCACCATTTGATGAGATTTAGCCTCTCAGACCCAAAACGTTGTTGGATAAGATTTTGTCCACAATTCCATGCTGTACCATAGGAGAGATAACAGGCAAACGTTGATGAAAATGAATAAAAGATGAACATTCTCCAATTGTGTTCTTGTAAATTAAGGAATGCAGATGTTTAACAATAATTTAACACTTGACAGCGTAAAATGAAACCAAATGTGGACCTGTACGATCTCAAGAGTTATAGATCTATAATGGTCCATTTCGTTACCAACTCTCCATCAATTAATTAATTGATCACCACCAATGGGGGTCCAGGGACTGCAGATGAAAATTAGCACGCGGCGGGCTAACTCTGGCTCATTTACATTGAAGTGAAAACTGACATGTCCATTAATGAGCACGGTCCCTGTCAAATAAACAGATCTTAACTCTTAAATTAGCTGGAGACCACCTGGAACCCCCTCAAGTACCACTGGTTGAAAACCACTATTAAAACCACTATGTCAAAGCAGGTCCTACCACTACAGAAAAGATTGTGTACTGGCCACTAATTATTATGGTTTGCATTATGTCTCACTCAGGTGGGAGGAGGGAACCCTTTGAGGCGCTGGAAAGTGTCTGTGGAGGTGGAGGCTCCTCCATCGGTGGTGCTGAACCGTGTGCTACGGGAGCGCCATCTGTGGGACGTGGACCTGCTGCAGTGGAAAGTGTGTGAAACCTTAGACAAGCAGACGGAGGTGTTCCAGTACGTCCTGAACCGCATGCCCCCTCATCCCAGCAGGGACTTCCTAGTACTCAGGTGAGTGGTGTGATGAAGAAAAGACTTTTCAGTTCTGTTATATTCAAATATAGCCAACTAATCAATCTCTTTTTTTACCCTTAACCATTCTTAAGCCCTAATGTTATACTTTATACAGTGTCGCACACAAATAGCTGATCTATTTATAAGATCACAAAGAGCTTGTATAGGCTATTTTCTCATTTAAAAAAAATGATTGATTGCTCAAAATAGGGACGCGAGGTTGGAAGTGGTTAAGAACATATTCTGTCTGTGAAGACATGAAAATATTTCTTCCCTGTGTTTATTCAAGGTCATGGAGGACAGACTTGCCCAAAGGAGCATGTTCCTTAGTGTCTGTGTCCATAGAGCATGAGGACTGTCCTCCAATTGGAGGCATACGAGCTATAGTCCTGGAATCCAACTACCTGCTAGAACCCTGTGGCTCTGGAAAGTCCAGACTGACTCACATCTGCCGAGTTGACTTGAAGTAAGTATGAATGGAAAAGTACATATCAATTGTTACGTTCCACGTAAGTTTGGTCTGGGATTCCTGTGTATTCCTCCCCCTGTCTCGCCTTCCCTCTGTTACACTCTCTGCAGGTCTGAAGTTTTAAATTACATATTTTTGGAGCTGTGTGGAACACAAGCTCCCTATACGTGGCCGTGTGTGTGGGTCTGTCTCCGTCCGTCCGTCCGTCCGTGTAGCCTAAACTTCGGCGCGTAACTAGTGCCGCACCATTTACGCCACTCGCGCAATATATACATCACAATGTGCGGCTCGGCCGGGAATGGTGTTCTATTACCTTTCGTTCCGATCCGCCTTACCATGCCGACGTAATCGGCAAAAAACGACGCTTAATTGTCCCCATTGACTTATAATGGGACAATGCAAGAAATCACTTTCAAGTATTTTTCTCTCGTAAACCATAGGAGCTACAGTTTCAAACCTCGGAGAGGAGATTCATAATGATTTTAAGAATGAATCGAAAAATAATTACATCACTCGGCCTCATGGTGGCGCTATAACGGCCCACTTTACGTTTTGCCCCGTAACTCTTGAACCGTAGATCGGAAAATTAAAATTCTTTTTTCCCTGGATTCCTTGGGTCAAGACGCATCTCCCCATATAGGCCACGCCCATTTGCGCCAGGACAGATTTTCCGCCATCTTGAATTCTCTCCAAAACACACTTTTTGCTCCTTTTCCTACATATTTTCTTCAAATGTCACACAAATCGGTACACATGATCCTGGGTGACCAGAGAGGTGCTGTTGAGTCTAGCCTGCCCTGAGCATCAACTGCAATACACACACACACACACACACACACACACACACACACACACACACACACACACAGCTCCACTTCGAACAGAGGTTCGATTTTTATGTTACAACCTCATCCCTAGACCCCACATGTTTGTATGCATGCATTACGGGGACCAACCGCGGACGTATGTATGCACGCATGTATGCATGCATTACGGGGGCCCACCGGGGACCAAGTCCTTGAAAGAAAGTCCACCATATGGGCTGACTTGAAGCCAACGTCATTGTATGCAAATATCTGACCTGTGATTGGCTAGTAGTGTGTGAATCTCTCATTCTCCCATTCTCTCACACACTCAACGGCGCATGCTGACACTCACACACAAACTGCAGTACCAACTATCGTCTGATGGGGGCTGTCCCCACTGTGTTAACACACCTGTCATATGACATGAAAACGCGAATTGAGGGACTTGCTTAAAAAAACACCAGACACTTCAGCAACCTGTCCCCTATCTTCCTGAATGATAACATTATGGGGACCTACGATTTTGTCCCCACTGTGTCAGACGTCCCCAGTATGTGAGTGTGTGAACATGCGTATGGTCCCCATAAGTATAGCTAGACAAACGCCAAAAGGGTTTCGTAACATGAATATACATGGTTGGGCTGCCTTGATTACCATGAGAAATGTCACAGCTTGTCCGCGTGTAGACATCCGTGTACACATATTTACAGTCTATAGGTTTGCCCGCTCTGACATCATGCTCTAATGTCACTGTGATGTCCGGCACATCTTGTCCACATATCTGTGTATCTCTGAAGGTCACGCCTGACACTGTGGTTCCCTTGACACATCACTGTGACATCACAGGTGACATCACCTATGTAAAGGTCCATATATGGGTATTCCCCAGAATCCCTTTTATGCCCATATATGGAGATCCATGATGTCATCAATATTAAGCACATATCTAACAGGACTTCATATGGGAATGCCCATACAGTATATGTATAACTGGTCCGATATACTACATCACTGGCCAGATGGGCAAGAATCGCAGAGGATTCTGCGAGGTTGCATGTCGCCCCGAGGCGTCTTACTAGTTATTGTTATACTGATGGTGCTGACGTGTGCTGAATGTATTCCTCTAATGTTTCAGGGGAAGAACTCCAGAATGGTACAACAAAGCCTTTGGTCACCTCTGTGCTGCTGATGCTGCACGAATCCGCAACTCCTTCCAGCCTCTCATTACAGAGGGCCCAGAGACCAAGATCTGATACCCTATCCAGCCATGTTTGCTCAGCCATGAGAATGTATTGAGCCTACCTAAGCCTAATTTATACATTGCCTGTGTTGCACTGAAATCTGTTATTTTTTGTGGCAGTACGACAAGTATGAATTAGCCATTAGCAGGGGCGTCATAGCTAACAGCCAGGCACGGTCCAGTGATGAGGCCTAAGCACTAAAGCACAGTTTTATGCCAGAGCACAGACGTTTTGAAAAGTATTTTGAGACCCTCTGTACTTGCACAATGACAGAAGAGGACATCTTATACTGTAGGTGTAGGACATAGTTATTACACAATGGGAAAGAGAATCATCCTGCCAATGTCCTTAGCATTAGAATTTTGTTTTGATGTTGCTATATATTATAATTGTAATATTGTCTAATTGATGTCATGAATAATATTATTGTTGCTATTATCTACAATGTCTAGGACATTAATGCTCTTAAACGCTTCTGGGAAGCATTTATATTTTATTCATCAAAAAGTTCAAAGCTATGTAATATGTCCACGTAAATGTCTGTATATATGTGTATAATTATATACTGTAGGCCTACATGTAAAGGAGATGTATATATTGTATATAACGTAATAGTACATACATGGTTTCTTATATATTTTAATCTAGTGTCAACGTTCTTGTAATACATATGGTACAAAATTGTAAACTGGTTTTACTTTGCTTCAGTATTGCTGTTGTGGAATGGGTGTAATTATATTATACTTTGACCTTTAATGATTGTGGAAAAAAGGACATAAGGTTTGACTTGTTCATACCTGCTTTATGGTACTGGAATGTGCAATCAAGTTCCAGAGATATGTTTTTTTTAATAAAGACTAAAGACTATCAAAAATGTAAATGGCTGTTTATTCTTGTTTAAACATTTTGGGTTGAACAAAATGAAAATACATATAGCCTACTAGGAGGCCATTAATGCAAAGCAATGTCATTGTCACAAATATTTCCAACCACACACACACACACACACACACACACACACACACACACACACACACACACACACTAGTAAGTCGCCTCAGGGCAACAAGCGATGTCTTGGCCATCTGGCCAGTGATGTATATCGGACCAGTTACCCATATATGGAGACAGCTGGTGCCCATATATGGAGACCCCTGGTACCCATATATGGAGATCCATGTACTGTACATGGAGATATGCTGTGAGAGGCCAAACATGCTTACTCAGTTATTCGTTATGTGAAAGTCCTATGATGTCTATGATATCTGACATCATACCCTTTTATGGCCATAGATGGAGATCCCTGTCTGTAGAACCAGTAAATATGGGCTTAATATTGATGACATCAGGGAACTCCATATATGGGCATAAAAGTGATTCGTTAGTGTGACATCACAGTGAAGCCAGAGCGTGATGTCAGAGCGGCAAACCTATTCTGTTAGAGTGGTTCCTCTGACATCATGTCAAAGCATGATGTCAGAGCGACAAACCCATAGACTGTAAAAAAGTGTACACTAATGAATAATATTTTTTACCACTCACCTCCACAAATGGGCTGAGAGAGACCCCTGGGCTGAGAGAGGCCTCTACTGGCCAAATGGAAGATTGTGTGTCACAGTAGACTGGTAAAGTTACATTTTAACCAGTCTATTTATAATTTGGATGATAGGATAAATGGCAAAAATGTATATTGTGCTTTGAACCCCCCCCCCCCCATCATGAGTTGCAGCAAATTATGATGGATTCAGCAGGCCCAGCTTTCACATAAAAACAACTTCCTTGGTTCAAACCGGTTTTAACAGTGGTTTACTGTTAAAAGGCCTTAAAGGAGTTGTTCACCCCCAAATGACCTTTTTTCTATCGATTACTCACCCCATGGAGACTTGAGTTCAATAGGCCTAATAGCCTACTTTTTTGTATTTGTCGCATTCCTAAACCAATAATTTGATTATAATAAATTGGCCCCCACTGATTCCAGATGGAGACAGATACAAAGACAAAGATCTCCTCAAATTATAGGTTTAGAAATGCCACAGAAACAAAAAGAAATATTATTGAACTCAAGTAAAAAAAAAAAAGGTTAGGGTTAAGTCATTGTGGGGGTGGTGAACTACTCCTTTAATACGATTTTGCATTCATTCGTTCATTTAGCTATAGGCTATTATAGATCAGTGGTTCTCAAACATTTTTATGGGAAGGGCCCCCTGTATTTGGCCGGGGAGTTGGCACATATTTTGTGCAAAGGAGTCCCCATTCAAATATTTTTGTTGTTAAAATGTTTCAACATTTCTCAAGTAGATCAGTTATTTTCTAATAGCAGATAAGTTAAAGTTGTTTAAAAAAGATTTTGATATTAACTTTTTTTTTTTTCTTTTTAACTTTTTCTGAACCGCAATCAGAATCACATACCTTTTACAGGCAAAACAGCAGAAAGCGGACAAGCGCAACCTGCAAGCTGACTGATCGATAATGTTGTCCACTAGATGGCGCCTTCTTACCAGCTCTTTAATTTCACTCTGGCGCATCACCTCCACAACAACTACTAATGCAGTAAGGGCCTACATTGTGTGTGCTGTTTTGTGGGAATCTTTAGGCCCATTTGTTCTATGGCATAATGGCTGAAGTGGCTTTGATTTTTCGGTAGGCCTATTTAGGTCTACTTTTGAAGGCAAAACAATTAACAAACTACCACATTACCAACTAAAATATAGAAGAAACTCTACAAATATTTTAGTGAGAGTAGTGCGGTAATATTAGTAAAGTAAAAGTATAGGGTGATAAAAACTATAGTAACAATAACTAACTTGTAATAATAATGTAATATGAGTAATGTATGGATGAAAAATACAATGACAGCTGTAGCCCACTGTAGCAATAATCAACAATGCAATTGGACCTTCTGTTTCCACCGGTCTTAAAATATTTTCAGAAGCTCTCCATTTCTTAAAATATTGTTTACAGCTGGAGGTTGTGATTTTTGTGTGTAACTTATGGTTCTAACATCGGAATGGTAAAGATGGTATTAAGAAAAGAAAAATATGGACGTGGACAGGCATTATGGACATAACAGGTTTAAAGCAGATAATCCATTCTACAAGATATTGGCACAAGTTACAGAACAATGGGATGGCTATACAAGTTGAGAAACATTTTAGTTAGATTAGCAAATATAATTACAACAACGCTAATGAACGTAAAATTCTGTATTTTCATTATAAGAGAGCAAACTTGATTGCCAGATTATTCTGCACATCGTATTATCAAAAATTAAATAAAGTGGTATAATGGCATGCATGGAAATGGGGTTATAGCCTGTGTCATGGTGCCGTCTGAAGCCTGACATCATTTCACCTCCCCTAGAGCCATGCTGACACAGATCATCTTAATGAGGTTGGGAAATGCAAGCTCAGCTTCTGACTGTCAGTCAGGACAATCATGGACAGGATTGCCAAGCCATCAGTGTCAATCTGCTTTTTATATCCCTTGTGAAATCAGGGCTCTTCTGGAAAATGATCTATCTATTTATCTATCTATCTAGTATGTCCAGAGCCATCCTCTGGCATAAGGAGTCTATGCGGTAACTTAGGACCCCCCCCCCCCAACACACACACACACACACACACACACACACACACACACACACACACACACACACACACACACACACACACACACACACACACACACACACACACTCCACACCCTCACACACGTATGCACGCACTGAAAAATAAAATGTAAAAGTGTCCTAGGTGAAGTCACCTCTGTTTGGAGCCTGTCATCGTCACAGAAATTGTTCCGACTAATTGAGAAACCTGTGAACATTCCCACCTCAGAAGAACATTTCTTCACACTTCTTCCTGTGATGTCTGCTCCTGTACAGTCATCTCTGGTGATGGCAGATCAGCTTCTTTCTTTTCTTTTTGCCTTTATTGATAGTACCATGTAGGTAGACAGGAAACAGGGAGAGAGATGGGCAGTGTCGACATGCAGCAAAGGCCGCCAGGATCGGGACTCGAACCCGCGAGGCACTGTCAGGCATCAGAACCTATGTAGTATGCGCCTGGACCTATAGGCCAGCGGGCGCCCCATGGCAGATCAGCTTTAGTAATTTCCAATGAAGATGTCTGCTCTAGACTAGTCTCACCTTCCTGGCTCTAGACAGATGGTGATAAATAATTTTGGTTGAAGTTAACATCATATTGTTTGAATTCAATTATATACAGTATATATTGTGCCATGCTAGTGCCATGTGCAGATTACAACCTTGGCTCTGTGGGCCAGGTCACTGTGGCCCCAAAACAACAGTCTAGCTGCTTTTGTGGAAATATACTAGGACGGCCCCCACATGTTTTTGATGGATGTGGCAACCTCATCATATTAGCAGGAACCTATGACCACCATTTTGTCAGAGAGAGCTCCAACCATGAGACGGATTTGATGTGTTTTCTGTACTAGTCTAACTATTCTCTCTCTAAAAATATAGTAAATTCCAATTATACACTCTGATTTCTCTCATGTCTTATTTCTTTGAATTAAGGGAATAAGAGTCTTTGATTTTTTTCTATTAGATGGAACTAGGCCAAGCAGGGTTGAGGAGATGACTCATAGGGAAGTCAATTGGGCATCGAAACTGATGATGTGGTCAAGAAGAGTTGTTTCATCTGATGTACTCTTCTATGGTTTCTGCTGTCAGGAGCAGGAAGAAAGGCCAAACTTGCAGGCAATCAAAAAGTGTTCAGTTCACAAGTTGGTCAATTAGCCTGAATTCTTACTGTGACAGACTGTGGCAGGTACAGTAGGCCTACCTCAAATGACAGGTAAGAATTATCAGCCTGGTAAAATTATTCAAACGTGCAGTGGTGGACAGTCACAGTATACACTTGAGAAAATACAGCTGATACAATACAAAAAAAAAAAAAATACAAGTACAAATCAATGCAATAAGTACAGTATTCAAGTAAATGTACATTGCTACTGTCCATCACTGGGCTTTATGGTATATTATATAGCACATTAGCCCTTTGAAGTTCCCACCAAGAAAGAAGATGTCAAAAAAATATTTCTTTGCATTTTCTATTCCCTTCAGGCATTAATAACAACAATCAATTGCTTTTTTTACAATACACCCACCAGTTTTTAAATTATAAGCCTCTACCAAACGGTAGAGATTTACGTTAATGATAAGGGTGCATTTGATAGAAAAAACTTTAACTGATAGCTAGAACAATGAAACTTCTCCAGTTGATTACTTACATTAAAACAAACAAAAAATGTATTACAAGTTTTCTGAAACTTTATTTTTAAATATTTGTTCATGTATTTTGGGGGCATATATCTGAAGATTGGATAATGGCAAATTCAAAAATATTGTTTCATTTTCTTGACATATTAGTGACAAAACAAATCTCAGATGATGAACTTTAGATAATATGTTGAACTTTGATAATTAGGGTTGAATAGGTGAACAGGTGTACTGTGTATGTTGATTGGACTCTTTTACCACTAACAGACATCTCAACCGTTTGGTAGAGCATATTTTTTAAACAAGAATAAAATCTTACTTATAGAACTATTTCAGCATATATTATAATGAAAAAACATTCAATGTATCATAATAACAACAATGAATTAGTAGAAGTTGTAATTATTCATAGTAAATAGTATGTTTTTAATACTTTAGTTTTACTCTATTTTTATTGCACTTTGTTACATATGCATGTTCAGTAACATCTCTGAGATGATAATCTGTAAAAAGAATCATCCTAGCTTTGAAATTCCTGCAGGAGAGAGCTCATCTGTCAGAGTGTTTTTCTTTGTTGCTGATACTGTTGTCATGTGTGTACTAAACTGCATTTCGTTGTATGTCTCATACAGTGACAAATAAACATCTTATCTTATCTCTTATCTTGTGTCAGATTTCCTCTGTGTCACATGACTTGGAAAGCATGGTGTGTGAAGTCACTGCACCCTCAGGTGGATATTATTGGCCATCAAGCACCTCAACCAAATGGTAGAGATGGCTGAATGAGGTTGAGTTCATTTCACCATTGTTTTCAATGAGAAATATGGACTTAAAATGTGCTCTACCATTTGGTTGAGAAAACCATCCAAAGGGGTTAGTGTTTCCATATAAATGGATATTCAATTCAAGTTTTTAAGAAAACAGCCAGAGTAAGGTCAAAATGTTGTTATCTGAGTCCATTGCCCACAACAACCCAATATTATATATAAGAGTATAATGTTATCAGCATATTCCATTTTGTCAAGGCACTGTATGCATTAACCCAATTTATAGTTAGATGTATGACACTGTCAACCAATCTACATGCTCACAGTACATTTCAGCATGAATTAGGGGCTAAGCACCCCTAAAGGTCTGACTCTAAAAATGCCAGATATTTACATGAACAAAATTGAAAACATTGACTATTCTTTTTGCCATCCTTTTTATTCTATGCCAATGTGTGTGTGTGTGTGTGTGTGTGTGTGTGTGTGTGTGTGTGTGTGTGTGTGTGTGTGGTGTGTGTGTGTGTGTGTGTGTGTGTGTGTGTGTGTGTGTGTGTGTGTGTGTGTGTGTGTGTGTGTGTGTGTGTGTGTGTGTGTGTGTGTGTGTGTCTCGTTCTCTGTCTGATTTATTTATCCCCCCACCCCCCATATTTGGTGATTGGTCCTTCGGCTTCTGCCGATTTCCCCTTCCCCTATTCTGTAGGCAAGTGTTGCTGCTGAAGAGAGAGAGAGAGGGGGGGGGGGGTAACTGTAATCATGCCTCTGCCTTAAAATACCCTTGTAGTAGTCCATTGTTGCAGCTGAATAGAGAGAGGGAGAGAGAGAGAGTGAGAGAGAGAGAGAGAGAGAGAGAGAGAGAGAGAGAGAGAGAGAGAGAGAGAGAGAGAGAGAGAGAGAGAGAGAGAGAGACAGACAATATATATATCAATGAATTGGCAAAAACGTCTACAGCACCAGGCATCACCCTAGCCAAAACAGAAGTCAAATGCTTACTTTTTGCAGATGACCTGCTGCTTTCATCAAAAGAAACATAAAAATAGACAAAATAGGCTTAAAATACTGGTTTCGGGATTCGAACCAGCTGTCAGACATCAGAGTCTATGTGGTATGCGACTGGACCGCAAGGCCAGCGGGCACCCCACAAAGGGGCGTTTTCCACTGGCAAAGAACCGGTTCGGGTTGTTTCTCCTGCCTTATGGGATGAACTAGAGGTGAGCTTTTCCACAAGAACCGAGTTGGTTCCGAACCTTAAAAGTTGGTTTGCGGCCGGTTCGCAAGAACAAACCAAGGTTCCAAGAAAGTTGCCATCCCATAGGCGGGAGAAAGAACCCGAACCGGTTCTTTGCCGGTGGAAAAGGCCCCAAAGAAACATCTTGAATAGGTACAGACTCAGTGAGCACTTGCGATCGAGAAAGGACGTCATAGGCATACCTGGCTACCTAGAGAAAACAGACTTTGCACCCACTGTACACAAAATGAAGTGGAAACTGAGCTACGCTTCCTGCCTGTGCACTGTACCAAGACATCAGAGACACATACTTCCCACAGATCATAACCACCCAAGGAGAGTTCTTTGAAAACATGTCCAATGATAAAAATAAATAAAAAAACTCCCATATTTTCTGGGTGAAGTACAACAATGTGCAAACACAGCAGCAAGATTCGTGAGCTGCTGTGATAGGGAGAAGGATATCAAATGGAACACAACCGTCTTAAACTACTAATCATTGTGTAAATCCCTACACTGTATGCGTGTAACCTTGATACATGAAAACTGGTTAACTTCTTTCACTTGTACATATTTTGTTTTGATTGTATTATATTGTATTGTGTACACTTCTGCTTTGGCAATGTAAACATATGTTTTCTCATTCCACTAAAGCCCTTTGAATTGAACATTGAGAGAGAAAGAGAGAAGGTTCAAGGTTGTACTGTATTGTTACGTCTTTTGTACAGGTAGGCTACATAAGAGTAAAATGTGTTTTTGTTTGGCATCCTTCAGAAAATGCAGTCGTATATCAAAAAACAATATAGAGAGAGAGAAAGAGAGAGAGAGAGAAAGAGAAAGAGAGAGAGCGAGAGAGAGAGAGAGAGAGAGAAAGAGAGAGAGAACAGATGAACGTGTAAACAAAATTGGCCTATGATGACTTATGACTACCTGCAAAAGTCTAATCAGAGTGGCACAATGTCTTTGTGTGTGGAGTATTAGCTATGTGTGATTGAAAGAGATGGTGAAAGACAGGGATATGGAGATATAGACCTACAGTATGTGTTACTGTTAATGTTTTATGTATATGTGATAGATCAATTGTATCAACATTGTCACTTATGGTTTGTGTTTTCCCTTGATGTTTTATTTTTATTAATGCAAGGACAGTGTTGGCACCATTACAAGTGGCCCTAGTAGGCATATGTTACATAATTAACATAATATTAAGTTATAATAACATTTGTGCAGTGCAGGTATAAATTACAGTGTAAATTAACCTCCCTTAGTAGATCCCTTCTTATGTCATTGCAGCCTGGCTATCCTATTATTTCTAAGACTAGTCTTTGAGGTTAATGGTTCATTTTAATGCTTTAAAGAAGCGAATGATTACAAAAGTCCAGAGAGAACAAAAGTCGACAGCCTAGCCGGCACTGGATGTTCTGTTATGCACTGTTTTGAAGACATGACATGATGATGAACTGCACATCATGTTCATTTAATGTCTCCTTTTGGCACAACACAAGCCCGGAGCATAATTGTCCTACTACCTTTTCAAGCAGAGGCGTCATTTCATAAAGAACTGCTCTCTGTCAAGGTGCCAACTTTGTCTTTCTCGTGCACTTGTGGCCATGTGCGCCAGCAGAGTGTGCTGCGATGCTGTTCGGTGCTGTCTGTACTCTGTATGTAGGCTACTGTACGTGGGCAAGTTGGCATTCTGTCAAGGTGCCAACTTGCTCCTTGTTATTTATATCAGGTCGTACTTGTTGGTGGTGACGTCACCAAGAACGCTGCTCCCTCATTGGCTAAAGGCCCTGCCTTTGTACTGTTGGCCGGAACCAGACAGCACCAAACACAGTACTTGCACGCTCTGCGTGCAAGTACTGTACCACTAGGGGTGGCAAAAGTACGTTATATAATAACGTTTGCCTGGCGTTGCCAGCCTCTATCACACACTTCGTTTTGGGAAGAGAGTCTGGGATTTCAGGAAGAGTTTTCATTTCTGGGGTTTGCCCCGAACCACTTGCCCCAAGCCTACAGAAACCACGTGCCCCAAGCATACAACCCTGATTGGCCAACCCTTGAAGCTGGTTGAGGAAATAGAATCTCAAGGGATCAGTGCCAGACCGTACTACAACACCACTACCGCCAGCGGGTGTTGTTGTATTCGGTCTGGTTTATTAACCAGGCAATAATAACGTACTATAATAATAATAATACCGTATATAGCCTATCTATACTATAATTTTGCGAATGTCTGAGTGAGTGTCTGTCTGTCTGTCTGAGTGAGCGTCTGTCTGTCTGTCTGAAACAGCGTTTCTCCTCAGTAGCAATTGATCTGAAATCGCATCACCATTAGCATATGAACACACCTAACACTCTGGCCCTGTTACAGATGTTGTCCAAAAATCATGCAGATCGGTACACAGTATCTCTGTAGCTGTTAAATGGAACGGGTATTTCTAAAGCCCTTTGCACACAGGCGCGTTTAACCGCACGGATAAAACGGACAATATACTTTTTTGAAAAGAAAACAATGATTCTCTACGACCTCATGCACACCGGCTCCGAATTAGCCGTGCGACGAGTGGCTGCCGCCGTGCGTTTTTTTCTCGATCGAACTCAGTTCGATTCGTGCGTCTTGTCGCATGCGGTAAAAAACTCATCACTCCTTTTATGACTCCTTTTTGGATCCGCAGCGCCGATTCCGCACAGCCTTGCACATCAAATCCAATGCGTTTTATTCATAACGCAAACGAAAAAAACGCAACTGTCCTGTGTGCAAAGGGCTTTACATTGATGCTCCTACATATTAGCATGCAAGCACCAGTTAAAGTTACTTTCCATCCCTCATATACTGTGTGCACAGTGCACATCCCATAACCCACACACTGCACATCATTTCGGAGCTCATATCTTTGAACGGGTAAGAGCTAGTATTTCTAAACTAGCAAAAATAGTGGATAAGCTCTCAACACATCGCCAAACTCGAGAGCTTGTAGATCAACTATTTTCACTATTTTGTTTGTTGGCGAAAAGAGAACATGTTTGAAGATGTTCGCCTAAAGACATTCGATCCCAAAATAGGGACGCCACGTTGGTGGTTAATAATTGAATGGTTGCATACAATAAAAGGCTTATCTAAATTATAACACGTGTGTGTCACATATCGATTGTGATGAAATCAGATTTATCTGCAAAACAATTCAGAGTTGGGGACAATATGCATAATAAAATAAGAATTTAAGGATACATGTGTGCATGATGCCCCCCAAAGACGCCCCTGTTTTCAACTTCAAGCACGCAGCGGTGGTCGTGGTGGCTGGACCCGCAGCCGGCAGGGGGCGACAACTGAAGCAGACCAGAGAGACGGAGGCGCGCATCCTTGATGAGAGCTGTACACGCAGCTTGGTGCACAGCTTCTGTCTCTCTGTCCGTCCGTGCGACCTGACATTGATTGAGCTTCGTCAAAGTGTTGACGGATTTACTTGGAGCGACTGGCTTGTGCGACTGACGGAGGATGTTACTGTGACATTTTCTTCTTCTTCTTTAAGTCAGATTCCCTCTCTCGTTTTACTTTTAGCGGTCTCTCAGTGAAACGTAGCCCAGGTTATATTATAGTCTACTGTGCACCCGGGCTTCTGCTTCCAGTCTGGGTGGAAATGTCCAGCGAGAAACCGGTGACCATGCCGGGCTCCATCATGTCGCTTTCGGACCGACCGCCGCCCCCAGGTCACGGGCTGCTGCAAGGGGCTACAGGCTCCGCTGCTGCCGCCAGTGAGAACATGGTGTCTGCTGCTGCCTCTGGCTCTGTGGTTCTACCGGCCGGGATGATCAACCCATCGGTTCCGATCCGGAATATCAGGATGAAATTCGCTGTTCTCATCGGATTGATACAGGTCGGAGAGGTTAGCAACCGGGATATTGTCGAGACGGTGCTGAATTTGGTAAGAGAACATTTCACTTCACACTGCTCTTAACATGTAGGCATCATTGCTTTAAGACAAGTGGTCACTTGGATGTTGTAATGCAGTCATCATTATTACAGCGTGTCTTATGGTTAACATTAACAATGCTTCCATTTTGAAGTAATTTACTCTGAATCTGAAATAACGGATACTTACATTTTCACCATTCAGATCCATATGTGGAGAGATCAAAAGAGCACTAATTGATTTAAATGTGTGGCACAATGCACATGCTGGTGAGGGGAGTGGGATGCTGCTGACAAATGTTTAAGTTTTCACTCATTGCAGAGTTACAACTTGACAACATGTAGACCCAGGTAACAACCTCTGGACGCTCAGCTGCACATATTATGCCTGAACTAATGTGTTTGGTTCCACTTCATGAAGATCCCATTCACTGCAGATGTTGTTGTCAGTGCAGATGATGATGATGAGGAGGAGGCATAACAGGCTGCTGGTGTGTTGTGCTGCTGCTATAGCCATTTGGTGGCATCTTCATCATTTGTTGAAGGGGCCTTCTTTCCAAATAGCACATATATTTTAGTTAAATTAACACTGAGTATTTTACTTTGTGAGATTGTCTTAACTGATCATCACACTGTCTTGAGGCTTGTGATGATCAGTTTAGAGGTGTGTGATTGATTAGCTCTAGTCCAGAGTGACAGTTTCCGCTCATTAAAGAGGACCTACAGTAGATATCTCACCTGTCATTGGTCACTTCCACCTCTTACTGGCCTCACCTTGGTTTCAACTCAGATTGCAGGTGGCTAACGTCTGGACTGCGTGGCTTGCTGGATACTTCAAGCTGTCATACGTTTGATCTCTGCCATATGTCATGTTTTTATTTCCTTGAGCAAGACACTCAGTTCTACCTTCTCACTCATGCTTTGTACTTGGATAAGGGCAAAATATGAATGCCTGAAAATGTTATATTTATTTTTGGGATTATAGTGGCAATATATAGAATTAATGAATTCATTAATGACAAAAAAGCAGACCTTTTCTGTCCAAGATCTGTTTAATAATGAGGAGAGCCAGGCAGGACCCATACAAAGAATGTGTTGGTTGAATGTTGATAGGCTTTGAATCTATGCAGCTACTATCAAGATTTATTGTATTCTTATTTTGTAGAGTTATTTTGCCCAATCAGCTCTTGCTAAAGAATGCACTCATCATGATGAGCCTGTAGAGTGCTTTTTACATTTCCATCATGTTTTACCCATCTACAGTATAGCAGTGCAGCAGCATTATTGTGCACTGCACTGCCCGACTTCTTGTAAGCACACTAGAGATTAATTATGACCAGTTCCACCACAACAGAAAGCCTGTTTATGGAGCAGGGAATGTTTAGCCCTTGGCATGTGCAGACAAGAAAGAACATAGTACTGCAGTGGCCTTACTCTTTAACACCTTGCACCCTGACATTTACTGCACCATTTCCACTGGAACTGTGTATAATATGAGTAGACCCAGTGCCAAGACTACTACAGATGCAGATCTCTTTTAAACATGCATATTTCAAGACCAGCATCCCTTATTTATTTATCTTTGCACCAGGGCCCAAAGTTGACCTTTCTCCACATTTTCTTTCACTTTGATCTAGCAGCATGCCAGTCACACACTGGAGGAAAGGTCTGGCTGTTGCCTTTCAATAGTTCACACTGTAGGCCAGTGCTTAAAATTAAAGGGAATGATATCCAATGTCTGTTTGCTGTTGGCCTATTGTGGGACAGTGATGATGACATTTGTTGGGAAGAAACAACCAAATCTTACTCTGCCACCTCCAGAATATAAGCAGATTAGCAGAATGCCCTACTCTGTGAAACTATGTCAGACCAATGAAGTCAAATAAGACACAACACATGTGTCTATGTGCATACATACCTACAAAAAAAGAATTCGGATTCTGAAAACACAGATCTATCGTAGCTGTAATATATACATTATGATTAGTGTGGTTGCCTACAGGGCAACCAGACTATAGTGCTTGTCTGTCTTTATAATTACGAGTGCACAAGTCAAGTTTTTTGAGCGGTGCTACCGTTCATACATCTGGCTTTGTCTGTTTGTATTGGCCATGCTTCGTGGGATCAGCCTACAGCCATATTTCGGTGTGACCACGTTGTGTTTTTTCCTCCATTGCGCCGATGGTGGTTTTCACTCTTTACAGTGAAAAGGTTTTTCTCCAGTGTGGATAAGCTGGTGAATCTTCAGTACATCTAACCGACTAAAACTCTTGTCACACTCTTTACAGATGAAAGGTTTTTCTCCAGTGTGGATACGCTGGTGACTCTTCAGGTGACTTAAGCGACTGAAACTCTTGTGACACCCTTTACAAAGAAAAGGTTTTTCTCCTGAGTGGATTAGCAAAATACTCTTCAGGTTACCTAACTGACTGAAACTCTTGTCACACTCTTTACAGTCAAAAGATCTTTCTCCAGTGTGTATGCGCTGGTGACTCTTCAGGTCACCTAACTGACTGAAACTCTTGTTACACTGTTTACAGATGGGACAGAGCTTTAGGTTCTGTTGGGTAATGGACAATATTTATTTATCCTCTCCTTCTCATAGCACCTAGTAAGAACACTGCAGGCTCATCTTCTGGTCTCTGTGGAAAAAAGTGGAATTCAACAATATTTTCATATCTTATACATGCTGAGCATATGCTCTGGTCTGACCTCTCTCACAACACAAACGGTTGCCGCGCATGCCTGACAACACCGATGTGTGCACTGTGCAGGCTGCCGACCCTCTATATTTTGGTAAGAGTGACATCATCAATATGACATCACCACAATGATGGAAGAGATCCACATAGATGCCATGCTGAAATTAGACCCAGTTTATTTATTTTTGAGCGGTGCAAACCGCTCCTTCGTTTCACTGTGTGTATTAGTAAGGATCTCCATGTATGGACATCCATGCTCATCGTCTTGGTTCTCATATATATACCTGATTAAATTAATATATAACAGTAAGACGCCTAAGGGCGAGAAGCAACCTCGCCCTTTAGGGCCAAGATACCATCTGTCTTGGCCATGGCATATATGGATTCTGTTAGTGTGGTTCCCCGCATCATCTGGGAATACCCATTTATGGACTTTTATTGCTGGAAGCGACAAAGCCAATAACCAGGTTCCAAAACTGTCCTGAACGACGTCACGTCATCATGAAGCGCTCGAAAAGTCCGACAGACATTTTGGCCGGTCGGAGCTATAGGCTCACAGCACATTGGATGTGGCACTTGGGCTGCAACGATGAGGAAATCGTGCGCTCTTTCCCTTTCATGTCTATGTGTGCACGTGCCTGGACTAGACTGCTCGCCCAGTCAAAGGGGTCGAGAGTCCTCCTGCTTCTGCGTTCATCATCATTTGGGATTTGCTATTGGAATGGAGCGTGTTCTAGGTGGCCACTGGCCAGACACTAGCAGATCATCGGGCGCGATGAAATCGGGTAGCATTAAACACTACAGGATAATTGTTTAAGATTCGCCTTTCAACACACACATGCACGCGTGCTGCACTCATGCACGCACACACACAAACACATTAATGTTATCCACTCAACACACCATCGCCTTGTCTCGCGCAACGGAGGAAAAAAACACTTCAATACGGAATTTGTGTCCCATTTTGATGATAATATGTGTTCACTTACATGTTTCATGTCCATCAATGCATGGATCTGTTCAACTCTCTGACTTTTACCCTCTCTCTACACTGCTAAACTAGTACACCAGTAGTCAACGCAATTATGAAGCGTTACAAATGAGGCGGCTCTCCCCTACATTGGTGTTGCCAAATTTAATATTCTTTGTTATGCTAAAGAAAACGACAAGCAACAATGCTTAATATTGAAATATTTAAATTCTAGTTTTATTATCCTTTATTAATTATATCGGACATCAATAAATGGAGAGAGAGAGAGAGAGAGAGAGAGAGAGAGAGAGAGAGAGAGAGAGAGAGGCACAAAGACAGAATGAACAAGAAACGGGCTTGAGTAATAGGTTGGTATGATCCATCACAGTGCCACTGTCTGTGAGTTGCATGTCTTCTTCTATTCCAGGCTTTATGTATGTAATTGGAGATTGCAAATGTATAGTTATCAAATAAATATTTAACTAAATCACTGTCCAGGGACATACCTACATGTACTTTATCAAAGAGTGTTTTTCTTAAGTCATGATAAAAAGGGCAGTACTATAAAAAGTGAGTTTCATCCTCCACTTCACCAAGTTCACAATATCCACAAAGTCTTTGGTCTATTTCTGTTCCTGTATATCGTCCTGTTTCAATGTGTAGTGGCAATGTTCCAGAGCGAAACACAGAGATAGCTGGCTCTTTGATAGATCATAGGCAACATATTTTTTCTTGTACACCGATTTAAACTGACAGTATGTACGTAATTTAGGTTTGGCATTTATTTCTTCCAACCATTTACCTCTATATCTTATCATGGCCAGTTCCTTGAACATCCCCACATTCACCCTCTGCCTGTGGATACAGATGTTCAAGTCCATAATCTTGGAGAAGATCAAACATTTCCTGTGCCCAATAACCTCCTGTTAAAATATCCCACCTGAAAATCCTACTTGCCACTCTATCATCTGGCAGGTCAAGCAATCTGTTCCACAAGTGTACCACATTAATCTTCCCCCTAACCTCACACGGTATCCAACCTATATCACCATTAACAGCAGCTATAGGGGCAAATTTATGGACTCCCAGAAAATATCTAGCCCTATTGTGCACACCTACACTTTTGCTAAAATCAGTGAATCCCCAAACTCCAGAGGAGTAATCCATAATAGGACAGACGCAGGACTGATATAACTGAGTAGATATAGATATAGATATAGTACTTTATTGTCAGTTCACACTGAAATTTGTCTTACGACACAGCAGTCATGTATTCAAAACATATATACAAACATTTGTAACACATCAAGGCATACGTGACACGCTGAGTCGCGGTGCAGCCCCTGTACCAGCGCACCAATATATATGTAGCATATCCCATATATTTAAAAATGTTGTTTTTTCCGATGATACCTCCTAATGCTCTGCTTGCCGAGTCTGCCAGCACTGATGTGCCATGTAAAAATTACATATATTCATCAAAGATAAGTCCAAGGTATTTGTACTTGTTTGTGAATTGTAGTTTGTTACTGCCAAAGTTGAATTGATATTCACTTCTTTTCTTACCAGGTTTTCGAAATTCCATTACCTCTGTCTTTTTTGGATTAATCAATAGGCGCCATCCATCAGCACAAGTTAACATTCTTTGCAAGTCATTTTCATTTTCTGTCTGAATATTAAATCCTCTGCATAAAAAATAAGGATGACTTAGAGATAAAGCAAAAGGCTCACCCTTGTTTCCCCACATGTTATTCCCACTCCCAGCTGTTTTATTTCTTTTGCTAACTTAATTAACTTCATAAAAATAGCGTTGGGGAAAGAGAATCGCCTTGCTTAACTCTGGCTTTGTTTGTATCTATGTACGTCCCACACTTGGCTCATTAGCCAAGCTTCGTGGGGCGCTTATCGAAATTAACTCATAAAAGGCACCGTTCACTTCACACTGGATGTGATTTTATTATTATTACTAGGGACATGCGCGCTGTGAATGCATGCCTCTTGGGTTATGCATTACCCTTTGTGTCAGAGTGCCCTCTGACCCGTTGCATTGTACCTACTATCTACTTCACCTCCATGGCCAAAAATCTGGTCAATAAACTGCCCGCTCCATCTGGGCTGTTTGGTGATAGGCACATCTTGAAATTCTACAGGAACCTTGGGGTATGCAAAGACAACTTTAAACTTGCCACGGTGTCAACTGATGAAGTGTTTAAAAAACTGCGCACCCTACCTCAATTCAAGGCCGCTGGCCATGATAAAATTGCCCCCAAATTTCTCATAGACTCAGCTGCCACCATTGCCCCAATCATTACCCATATTATTAATCTATCTATCAAGCAGGGTTATGTCCCCCAGGACTTCAAATTAGCCAAGGTAACCCCCCTGCACAAAAAAGGCAGTAAACTTGACCCTGGCAACTACAGGCCAATCTCAATCCTTAGTTCCATCTCTAAGGTAATGGAAAAAATTGTCTATGAACAGGTGGCTAAATATCTTGAAGAGAATAAACTGATCTACGAGTTCCAGTCTGGCTTCAGAGAGTCCCATTCCACAGATACATGCCTCATCTATTTGAATGATTACATCAAACGTGAAATTCACGATGGCAAATATTGCGGCATGGTCATGCTGGACCTCCAGAAGGCATTTGACACCGTCGATCATTCTATTCTGATTGAAAAACTCAAAGCTATTGGTCTTGATAGCACAGCAGTGAGATGGATGCACTCTTACTTGGTGGGGAGGGAACAGATGGTGGAAGTCAACGGAACCCTGTCCCCCCCCCTCCCAGTAAACTGTGGAGTACCTCAAGGGAGTATACTAGGACCACTGTTGTTCTTAATATACGTAAACGACATGTCATCTGCTTGTGACTGCAATCTGTTTCTGTTCGCGGATGACTCGGCTCTCCTAGTCTCAGGCAGAGACATTTTGCAGGTTGAAAAGGCCCTTAACTGTGAACTTAACAAGATCTGCACCTGGCTCAATGACAACAGACTCTCAATTTACCTAGGCAAAACTGAATGTATCCTCTTTGGATCTAGTCAGAAACTTAGCCTAGTTGAGAACTTCACAATTAAAGTAGGTGACACTGTGATAGAAAGAAAAAACCACATCTGCTACCTGGGTTGCATCCTGGAGGCTAACCTATCCAGTGAAAAAATGACCACCAAGGTAATCAATAAAGTCAATCAACGAATTCGCTTCTTGCAAAGAGTTGCCCCACTGATCAATATTAAATCCCGAAAGACACTAGGAGGTGCTCTTATTGGGCCCCTCATTGATTACGGAGTCCTTGTCTGGTATCGCGACGCCCCAGCTGCCTTAAAGCTAAAGCTCCAAACAGCCCAAAACAAACTAATTAGGGTTGTGCTTGGTCTCCCTCCTCTGACCCACCTTACCGAGCATCACCACGAAAGCGTGGGGTGGCTCAAAGTAGCTGACAGAGTACAGCATCTTGCAATGGGCCTGGTGTACAAGATACACTACACCTCCAAGATTCCCATGTACCTGACAAACTACTTCTTAAAGGTCAAGGATGTTCACGATCATAACACCAGAGGCAGCTCCACTAATCATCATCAGCGTAGATTTAACACTAAACAAGGCGCTAACTCGTTCTCCTGCTATACCATCAACATGTGGAACGCCCTTCCACAAGCCCTAAAGGAGAGCAAATCCTCCTTCAAAATTGGTATGAAAAGTCACCTTCAGACAGCAGCTACCCGTGACTTGTAAACAGACTAAGCCCCCATGCTCCCCCCCCCCCCTTTTTCTTTGTATTCTGCCTTTTGTATTTGATGTTATGCTTTTGAAACTGATATTATCCTAGATAAAGTACTATGTTCTATCCGTCTGTCTTTCAATGTTATATGAGATACTTAAAGTGTGGTTCCTGTGGAAATAAGCCTCGGCTTTCTAGGATCTCCTTTTAGTTGACCTTGTACCAGTGATTTGTACTGTCATGAAACTGTACTTTTTTCTATTGCAAACTTCTAATAAATTCTTCAATCAATCAATCAATCAAAGTACCTATAGTATGTACCCGACGAACCCGTTGTCATAGTACTTAGTGCAGTATCCATAAACACAGTACCTGGAGGTCATTTTATGGTGTCAGTAGTGTACTATGATGTCATATTGATTACATCAAGGATCTCTATATTTCGGCGGGGATTTGTGGAGGGAGAACCGCTGAGCCGACCGATTTCACACCGAGCACCGCACTCCCTCAGGTCCTCGGTGACACACAGCGAGTTTGAAGTTTGGTTGGACAGTTCACATGAACTGACATTTTGTGTATTTATAGCAGGATGATAATCATCATCATGTGCAGCAGATGCTGCACTATTATTTTGTATTTTTGACTATGCAATATATATTTCATTAATATGGAGAGTATTGTTTTTGTTGTCGTAGTATCTCTTCCAGGTCTGTATCAAATCACGTGAAGTCTGTGGTCTGTTTCCTCAGAAGACTCGACTCGAGCCTGATTTATACATAGTTGTATGCCGGTGCTGTTCACCATATAAGCAGATCAACAAGCTTGTAGATCTGCTATTTTTGGTGAGCGACACCTGTTTATTGGCAACGCCAATTAATTAATTATTTGTGACTGCTTAGTAATTGCTAATGACAAAGCACCAACAAGTACTGTATGAAGCACTTCTAAGTATCAAAAAAGTCAATTAAAAACATTCAACATAATCTTCTCATACCCTAAAAACGAAAGATGGTATAATGACAAACCATACTGTCTTTATCAAGGCATGCCAAATAAGAGGTGTGTGTGTGTGTGTGTGTGTGTGTGTGTGTGTGTGTGTGTGTGTGTGTGTGTGTGTGTGTGTGTGTGTGTGTGTGTGTGTGTGTGTGTGTGTGTGTGTGTGTGTGTGTGTGTGTGTGTGTGTGTGTGTGTGTGTGTGAGATTAATATTTCATATTAAGGCAGCCAACAGATGAAAGCTGTAATTAAGATAATGTGTTATAAATCAGACTGCACAGTCTTTCCTTCCCAGTAGATGTAATTTCACAGGAATTAAATGGTGCAACAAGATTGAGCATGAGCGATACCAGTTCACTTAGTGATGTTATACAAAAAATGAATAATGCCTCTTATAATAAATGAAAATCACTTATCGAGTCATTACAGGCTTGATCATTATTAGTTTATTTTCTGTTTTAGTTTGGGATTGGGATTATAGTAACCTGAAGAGTTGAAAACCATGCACCACGCCTGGCACGGTGACAAGAAAGTGACAAAGGACTGTCTGATAGATGTGATAGATCTTAAGGACTGTCTGATAGATGTGATAGATCTTTGCCAGCCAGCATACAATAACAATTTTGAGGTTTTTATAGTTTACTGTATATGAGAAAGGGAGAGGGTACTGACCCTGCTGCTGAAAAGACAGGACAAGATATATCATCTGCGCTGATGCATTTCATATGCAAGTATTCAATCTCAGTTTTATTAGGCTACCTCTCCCTTTTGATGTTTTTTAGCCAGAGAAAGATAGAATGTATTGGTTGTGATTATTTGTGACAATGTTCTTATATTTTAAGTAATTTCAAGTTAGCCTGGTTTTCAACCAGTGGTCCAGAGACCACCAGTGGTCCTTCAAAGGGTTCCAGGTGGTCCCCAGCTGAATGTCGGAGAGTTGGTAACTAAATGAACCCTTCTATCTTTAACTCTTGAGAGTGAAAATGAAACCAAATGGGCCCTCACGGGTCAATTTGATTTCATTGTATACTCCCAAGAGTTAAATGATTGCTAAACAAATGCATTACTTAATTTACAGGAAGTCCTGACAATTAGAGAATGTAGGTTTTTATTTTATTTTGATGAACATTTGCTTGTTATCTCTATATGGTAAAATAGAGAATATTATTACCTCTATAATTGGTAAAACAGACCTGGAAATAATATACTTGATACAGTCTTTTTTTCACTCTCTACCAAATCTCTTTGACAAAAAATAGCCGATCTACAAGCTCACAATGCAATGCGTTGTGAGCTTCATATCATGCCATCCCTACTCGTGAGCAACCTGAGGCCATCAACAGACGCTAAATCAAATGCAGGATAGGAGTAAAATAACAGACAGAGAGGCAGTGATTTTTGAAGCGGTGAAAACCGCTTCCAATGAATGGCTTTCTGTGTATCACGCCCATATATGGTCATTTCAGTCCAGAATGAACAGGCTTTTTCAAAAACAGAATGTCCGTTTAATTACCATATATGGTGAACTCAGTTAGTTAGTTTCGTAACAAGGGGGGGTTTCTCTGGAGAAGGTTGTTAGCCCACAGCCAGATAGCCAGCTGGGGGGGCTGCCCCCTTAGGGCCTGCTGGCTTGCCCTGAACCATTCTTCGTCTGGCCCCTCTCCTTTGACCTGTTTGCCTTGGGTGACCCTACCAGGGGCCGAAGCCCCGGACAACATAGCTCTCAGGGTCATAGGGACGCGCAAACCTCTCCACCACGGTAAGGTGACGGTTCCAGGAGAGGTGACGGTTCCAGGAGAGGTTGATTGCGTAGATTGGCTCTACGCATGGCGACGTCCCCGCCGCCGAGCAAGAGACCTGATGATGATGATGGTGAACTCAGTCCAAAATGAACAGGGTTTTTCAAAAACACAATGTATGTCACCTCATGTCCATATATGGTCACTCCAGGCCAGAATGAACAGGTTTTTTCTGTCCTGTACGTGCAAAATATCAGTCCAGAATGAATAGGCATTTTCAAAAAGCAAAATGTGTGTCCCATGTCCATATATGGTCATTTCAGTTCAGAATGAATAGGCTTTATATGTCCTGTACGTCCAGAATATGTGTGCGGTGTCCCTCCCGGGCAGATGAATGGATACTTTGAGGATTGGTCAAGCTTCACATGATAATTTGACCTTCAGGGTTTATCTGTCTTGTACATGCAATAGGTCTCACCTATTGCATGACAAATAGCCGCATAAGAGCAAAAGTAAAGGCACAATAAGAATATACAGATGCTAACAGAATGGTACTAAAAATCAAACCTCGGTTCGAAGTGAAGCGGTGAATCTTAGTATAGAATTGTCTGGAGAGCCGGTATGACAGCCGGTATAATAGGTTTTAAGAATATATATAAAAAAAGGGATAGAGGGATGCAGTTGACAAACAACTAAGAGACCAGCAAGCAGGAATTTTTATATATATTTTCAACTCTTCAGAGGTTTGATTTTTTTTTTCAATAATGCAGTTGCCAACAGGCACCGCACATCAATGATCTCAAATGTCCATCGATGATGTGTTTGACTGAATAATGGTTAAAACACTTAAAACTCATTTACTGCTTTTACCCCCCTTCTAATGTTCCAAACTGACGGAATTTTGTTTACCTTTAACGTGGGCGTGCACATCGTGCACGACGGTTCACGGAACGCGTTCGCTCTACGTTCATGCCGTGGTAAGCTACAAAAAACAACAGCCCTCCATAGCGATCGTCTGCATGCACGCTGATGTTGCGTAACAAGGAAGTGAATGCGTTTGGAGACAGGATCATAGGACAGGATACAGGGGGTTGTTGTCCCGCCCCCTGTTTCCGGTCTGGGAACATCCGTATCCGGTTTCAGTGGATAGTGAGGCTCTATAGAGAAAAATAATGACGGATTGGAGATCATACTTTAATTGTTTTATAGCGATTACAGCATATTGACAACTCGTCATACTCGTCATAGGCACAGTCTATAGGCACTTATATAACTCGTCAAACTAATCATAGGCAGTCAATGAGTTAAACTTGTATGTCAAATAGGGAAAATAGACAGTCTACAAGTTCACGTGGTGTAGATAGATACTGTATGCTATTTTCACCAAACTTGCACAAGCATTGTTTATTGTTTATTGAATGGATCTCCATTAGCTGAAGGCAAAGCGACAGCTAGTCTTCCTGGGGTCAATATAGGATACATACAAATATAAAAACATGAATACATAATTAATGAGATACAAAAAATAACAAATGACAAAAAAACATAATTTCAATACAAAAATAACAAATTAACAAAAACGTAATTTCAATACATAATATAAATTTAACAATGTAAAATTAAGATTCTGGTCATGTGGTCAGCTGCAACATATGTGTCTTTAAAGCATACTTAAAAGATAGTTTGGTTTGCGTAAGATTAATATGAGAAGGTAACAAGTTCCAGAATGACATTGATCGATAAATAACTGTATGTTTGAGGAGGTCGGTTCTTGGCGCCGGAAGTGTTAAATTGCTATATGTTCCCCTATTCTCACAAAATGTGTTGCCCAGATTAGAGGCACAAAGAAAGATTTGTTTTATCAAACAAATCTTTACATAGCATCACACAGTTACAGCATAGTAACAGGTGTGGTAAACCCTACCAAAGGGAACGGTAGCGGTCTTGCGTCATCTCATTATTGATTTTTTGAGGGTGAACAAAGAGGGGTCCTTGAGAGATGAACTTGAAGCCTGACAAACTTGTTCAAGGTGGGAGATAGGGCGAGGAGGCTTTTGTCCCCATCCTCTTGAGCAGTGATGTGAATTTAATAAAAAGTTAACCATTTTCGAGGTCATTAATTGAGTTTGACATGATAAAGGATGTTTAATAACCTTTTTCATCATAAAGGTTCAGTGCCCCCAAATGCAAAAAAAAAACTATTAAAGGGGGAAAAAGTTAATTTCCAAGTGTGCTCCAGGGACCATGAATGTGCTTAGCTAGTTTCAAGACATGTTTTCGCTAATTAGATTTTGAGAGATTGGGGGCAAGTGGAAATTGTGACCTAATGGTGGCGCTAGAGGAAAGTTCACAGGGTCACCAAAATCATTAGGGTTCATCCACACAAAGGTACACACACAGTACATTCCACAGCAAGACAGATGGTAGTTTCCCTGCCCGAAGTGTTAAATCCACCAACCAAACCAACTGATTGATATTCAGATTGTCTACAGATTATATTTAACTTCAATTCAGTTAGGAACAACATCATTGTAAGTTGCAGAAAATACTGTAAACGGCTGTTATCTTCGCTCATTGTGGAGAAAGGAGCAGACCCCCCCTCAAATGCCTCCCCCCCGGCCCCTCCTCTTTCCATGGCAAGATGTTAGATTTAGGCAGTAAAGCATATTGTGTGAAGTTTTCAACAAATGACAACCTTTATACATCTTGAACTTGCTGGTTCTGGTGGTGACTACATGTTAAATAACACTCTGTTCTCATGAGGTTATTCCTTGTTTTTAACTAGGCCCTGGAGCAAGTGGCCATGTAAAAGTCTTCACTGTAAAATGTAGTGTTAATTTAACTGTACAAATGAACAAATGGATGTTCAATTGGAGTTTAATCCTGTAGATGGATACATTAGCACTCAGGATTTTACAGTACAGTATGCTGCATGCCAATTTGCTTTTCATACAAACCCTCACCCCTAAGCCCTCGGATCAAATTACATTTTAGGAGTCGGACTGTACTGTATAGTTCAAAGCTTTAACGCTTCATTCATAACATTGACATTCAAATTATAAATCAACATTCAAATGCTTAGTTAACTGGTCATGTTTCACCCACATTTCCGGGATTAACACAATTAGTGCCTCTTAATCTGAAAGTTGCTTGGTGCCTCGGTGCCACGCCGTTTCCTCCATAGGCCGCCGCTATTATTTTGAAGGGCTGGAAGGGGGTTGTTTTTGTTTTTTTGGATTATCACTTGACGGCAACGATTACGTCATCTAGTCACATGACAGTGTGGGACAAGAAGAGGAAGATGGCTGCGCCCTGCCTTGTGCCTTGTTTACATTTAGATCTGCTGCAAAATGTCTCAAAATGGCTATTTTGTTTAAATGAAGTTTCTTTATGGGCCTCTCCATTGACTTAACATTGAGGAGCTTCACTTCGCGTGCACGCCCAACGTGCGTTGTAAACAAATCGCCGACATTACCGATGCGGGCGGGACCGGAGCGACGTACAGTAAGTAATAATATCTTTACTGTATATACAGTAAGATTCACAGTCCTCACCGTCAACGGCGCCATGGTATTAACCCTTTCAATGACGGTGAGCGCCGTCAACAGCAGCAGAACAGTTAATCACAATCTCAGGAAGTGATTTAAAAATGCATAAAAGTTTGGACAAGCCATCAGCTTTTCCATAAGCCCTTCTGTTGACACGGTTTGTGCTAGATATTACTGATGATGTGTGACAGAAACGTGCTGGGGAATCACCATACCAATCATAAATAAACATGCTTCTTTATCTGTTACTCACAGTTCATTGTTCACCATGCAGACGATGGCTCCAGGGAAGGCTTTTAATCTCCGGCTATGAAAAGGTTTCCTTATTCCTTGGCTCTTCACAGAAGCCATCTAAAATTCATGTTGCCCCACTTTCAAAGCATATGCCTATGCCAAGCAGGCAATTCTAAAATAGATGATTTGTCATTGCAGCAGTACTTACTAGCAGGTGAAGTGCTGTGGTGTTGGTGACTCGTATCTAATTAAGTGTGCCTGCCATGCAATGGTAAAACACTTATTGTACTCGCTCATACTTAAGTCGGAGAGACGGACGGTAATGTTCCCCAAATGTAATGTTCCCCAAATATCGGCACGTAACTACTGCCGTACCATTTACGCCACCCCCGCAATATATACATCAAAACGTGCGGCTCGGCCGGGAATGGTGTGCTATTAATTTTCTTCCCGATCCACGGTACCATGGCGACGTAATTGGCAAAAAACTACGCTTAATTTTCCCCATTGACTTAAAATGGGAAAATGCAAAAATTCACATTCAAGTATTTTTCTCTCGCAAACCATAGGGGCTACAGTTTCAAAACTTGGAGAGGAGATTCATAATAATTTTAAGAATTAATCGAAATAATTACATCACTCTGCCTCATGGTGGCGCTATAACGGCCCACTTTACGTTTTGCCCCGTAACTCTTGAACCGTAGATCGGAAAATTTAAGACCCATCTCCCCATATAGGCCACGCCCATTTGCGCCAGGATAGATTTTCCACCATTTTGAATTTTCTCCAAAACACACTTTTTGCTCCTTTTGCTACATAATGATCTATGAACCCATGCAATGAACATACTCAAGGGATATTTCAATAGTCAATACCGTTCGTTCGTAGTGGGCTTCCAAAGTTAGCGGGAGGGGCCCGTTTCGCAAAAAATAGCCATAAATCACAAACAAAACATCGAGGCAACACTGAATTTTAACCACAGGTCGCGGGTGGCATACTCAACGAATCCCCAAAAGCATTTCCACTTCGACCCATAGGAGGCGTCACAAACACGAAAAACGTAACACAGACAACTTGGTGGATGGTCTCACAGTCCAAACCGCTACACAAGGTTGCACATTTAGCAAGCTGCAGGCACACTTGTTAAAATTGACTCTGTCAATTCTAGTTTGCTTTATTCTCCTTTCCTCTTCTTGTCTGTCACATTTACAGAACCAAAGAGCTTCCCCTATATGGATTTTACTGTGGTGGCCCACCACGTCTTGATTTTGGCCAACACAGCTTGATTTTTAGGATATATTTTTATAAGAGGCGCTTCGTGAGCTATTATTCGAAGTATAATTATTCAAAGTATAATTGGGCCACCCTTATTTTCGTGCTCTGCTGGGTCTATGGGTCTCCTGTGAAACGGCTCCCCTATGGTAACAGATTTCTATGGGTCACAAAGGTGTCAGTAGCGTAGAGACCACCGGTGCACATAGCTACGGCAGGTCTAAGGCTGTGGCGGCGGCTCGCTAGAAGTTTTGTTTTTTCAACATGCGCTGTAAATTCCACACTGTAGGAATCTCCGATTCTCTGTCCGAATCATCTGTTGCCTACAGTGAGGAGTGATGGAGTGGGTGGGTAACCAGACTAACCACGCTAGCTGCTGAACGTTTAGAAACCGAGCCACTCTGTCGCTGACATCATTTGGGAGAAAAAGAAAGTGATCGATGGTGTTGCGTCACTGAAACAATGACTGATAGACAAGGTCTGCAGCTGTTGTGGTTGCAAATAGCCACAGTAGTAATGTTTTGATAATCGGCACATTTCTATACAATGTGTCAGTGTATAGAGTGTAGTCAGTGTAGTGTATATATTTGGGAATATATACATTTTGTCCAACTTAAACAACCAACCAGGTCTGTGATTTTTTTTTTGTCAAAGTTGATCCCATGCCAAAGCGCCAGTGCTCACCCAGCAGTCTGCTGTCACCCAGGCGGATGTGTTCACACGCCCATGTGCGCGACTTCTTACTGGTGTTATGGTTTGGCTATTTGATTTGTCTCCACAGTGTGGAGGGAAAGGGAAAACCATGGGAACCCAGTTAAAAACAGGACAAGACTGAAAAGGAAAATAAAAGAAACGTTGCGCACGCGTTAGGGCTGTCCTCGACACGGGATTTTTGGAGTCGACTCGAGTCGTGGGGTTCATTCCAACGCGTCGACGAATCGTTTTATAGTCTACTTTGTGTAAAAAAAAAAGAAAAAAAAAGTGTTGCTTTAAACGTCCACATCAACATAACACAATAATACATTAAGATGATTGAATACACGGTGTTTTCGGTGATATCGGTGCGCGAGCAAAAGCTTTATCTGCATAGCAATGTTAATGTACAACACACCGTTAAAACAAATGAAACATCTCCGCTGTTCAACCCTGCCCCGTCTCTCTGCAGCGTGCCGTGCAGTAGAGATGAGACATTCGCGAACGATTCCGCTCTCTTGAACGGCTCTTTTAAATGAACGATGGGATCCAGTCCGCAGTCGCGGGACACCGAGCACTGACAGAGTAATGAGTCAGTGTCGAGAACGGATTCATTTCAGAAACGGATCATAAACAGCGGGAGGCACAGCTCCCAGCTAGAGCCCTCAGTGTGGACATGTGGACGCAAACACAGCGAAACAAACATCATCATGGATTACTTACAACACTGGAACAATTCAGAAGCACTTTAATTAGAAAATGTAACTTGTAGCCTACACTTGTGTATGTTAATTTGACTTTAGTAGATTGTTTGATTACTTTGTGGACGTGCGTTTGTGCTGTGGCAGGTTATTTAATATGGGATTTTGACAGCGTGCTTCTCCTCTTAACGGAACACCGTCCCGGCTCCGAATGTTTTAACGATGCGGCGGTTCTGGCCGTTCCGTCTCACTTTCACCCCTTCGCTGGTGCGAGACAATAAATAACTGTTCGCCAATTGCTACATCTCTCAATTGGAAGTACATGACACCAGTCCAGCAGTGTACCGCAGTAGTAGGCTAACTGGTGATATAAAAAATATATATATTTTCGACTCCTCGACTCAAACAATTGGCGTCGATTCCCGGGGCTTAAAGCGACGCGTCGATTCGTCGATTTTTAGAGGACAGGCCTAGCACGCGTGCATGAGGAGCTCAGCCCGCCACATTTACAACTCCATCCTAGCAGAAACACTGTCCGAACATCACTTAAGGAATGTATTGAGTATTGTGTATTGTGTATTGTGTTTTTATCTGGTTAAATAAAGGTTAAAAAAATATATATGAAAACAAAATATGAAGTGGATTTATAGGTATAAATGAAAATTAATTGTCAAGAAATAGATACAGTAGCATAAACCTTTTCATTTACCACAGAACCTTTCCCAGGAAGATCAATGCAAACTGTTTTACTGTACAGCATACTGTACCACATACATGCTGGGATAATCAATATCTGTGGAAATGCATAATAGATGACATAAGTGCAGTGGGACTGCTGTGGCCATGTTGATTTTTGTTATGGTTGGGATTCTTCACTCTAAACATCCCTCTGTTGCCATCTATTTGCCACACACACCCTGGGACCAATCCTCAGTCGATATCACCTCAAATTACTCAGTTTTAGCTGAAGTCACACTACAGTTATATTATTCTTTGTTTCTAGCATGGTGTAATAAATAGACGGGACTAATTGTAGATTATGGTTTTACTCTGGAGTCGGTAAATGTGTTTACCCACCTCGTCCACTTGACCAAAAACACTTTAATAATAATAATAATACAAATTTGTATAGCACCTTTCATGACATGAAATGCAGCTGAAAGCGCTTTACAGAGCAGAAAATGAAGCACACGTGCTTAACAAAAAAAATATACACATGATTACAATGAAGAAGAAAAAAATAAAAACAAAATATTGAAGAACATTTAAAACATCAGTAAGGACTCTACCTTAAAGACCATTTAAGAACAGTGTGGACTTCAATAGCAGCACAAGAATTTAAAGATTCAGCTAAAAGCAAGAGTAAAGAAATAGGTCTTGAGCTGTGCTTTAAAGCTATCCACAGAGGCTACCTGTCTTAGGTGTAGTGGGAGTTTATTCCAAGCAGTCGGTCCGTAGAAGCAGAAAGCGGCTTCACCATATTTTTGATATCTCATTTTAGGCACATCGAGCAGGTCTGCACTAGAATACCTGAGGGGGTGGTTTGGAATGTATTTAGGCAGGCAGTCATAGAGGTACGAAGGTGTCAGACCATTTAGAGCTTTATAAACAAGTCAATCCTAAAAACAACCGGGAGCCAGTGTAGCGACGCTAAGACTGGAGTAATGTTCTCTCTTATCTTAGTTTTATTTAAAACTCTGGCTGCCGTATTTTGAACAAGTTGTAATCTGTCAGTAGTTATCTTTGGCAGACCAGAGAGAAGTGTGTAGCAGTAATCAAGCCGAGAGAAAACAAAAGCGCGGATCAGCGTTTTTGCATCGTCCAACGACAGCTAAGCTCTAATTCGCGCAATATTTCTAAGGTGTAAGAAGGCAATCTTCGTGACATGATTAATGTGTGTATTAAAATTCAATTCAGCATCAATGATTACCCCCAGGTTCTTTACAGAGGTGTTACTTTCTTTAGCCAGGTTACCAAGTCTACTTATTATTGATTCTCTCTGCACACTAGAACCAATTAAGAGAACTTCTGTCTTGTCCTCATTTAGCTTGAGAAAGTTCTCACTCATCCAGCATTTTATGCTAGACAGTACGTCAGCAATGGGTCTAGAGCACGGGAGTCAACCTTTAATGCACATAGCATCAAGAATACATTGTGTCCTTATCATTGGAATAATTTATAATCATTTTGAGATGGGTTAAAGGCTTAGTATTTTGGCCTAAGTAACCTTGCAATAATAAATTGAGGAGTATTGTGGCATATAGTCATTAAATTAGTTTCTGTACGGAAGACCCATATTTGGTTGACAGGTTTATTATGCACTATAGGTTGCACTATTATTTTCTATCGACCAGGAACATAGATTAATAATCAGCTATAGCTGCTACGGTAATGTTACATTACAATACAGTTAACATATTCTAACCCATTGTGAAGTAGTAAATTAACAGATGCCTCGCAGTGGCAGTTGTACACTTCAGTAATTATATACTCACCCTCTATGAACTCCCAAGTACTGCTTGCAAGTTCACAGCAGGGCCATGTGCTAAAATGATGCATCCCTCAGTGAAGTTCATTCAGTATTAAGCCAGCCAATTTTCCTGTACAGCAGCTTCCCCTGATCTGCACACTGATAATCTGCTTGTGAGTTAAATTGAAATTTGGATTTTGTGTACTTTGTAGAATTTAGACATTATTTTGTTTCCTTTTAAAGTAAATAAGTAATCTTCTCAAACTGTTGAAGGCAGATTATTTATTTTGTCCTCAACTGGACAACATTGGGACTTCACTTGCATGTCTCTGCTTTAAGATTCTAGTTCTTCGGTAATGTCTTTTGGTTTGATTTGGATGTACTTAGTTTCACAGTCTCATTGGAAACCAATGGTTAATGGTCAAGGGAATATTTAAGAGATGGACTGTAAGCCAGTGCAACAGGCAGGGATCTATCTTCTCTCCACAAAGTTTTGTCAGTCTTTGCCCAAGTCAGACATTCTGCAGAAATCCTTATTTGACTACTGACTAGTACATCAATATCAGAGCTCATACTTGGCCATAGCTCTGCCCAGTGAATCCTTACCGGTGGTAAATCTGAATTGTGGCTCCCTGCCTTTATATAAGTATTTGGAGACTCTTCTTGTAGTCTGGGATCACTTCACTTTTCGGGTTTGTAACCGGTCTGGAGCGGAAACCACAAAACGTCATGTTTTGTAGTACTCAAGGACTACAATTTCGCCGGAACTATCCACCGGAAACAGTTTTAACCCAAAATAATTCCCCTGCGCTGAAGGACATACTTTTAGGGCCTACCTAATAAACTCCTCGATGCGGAGTAGTTTTGCTTTTGAAAAATTAGTTTGGTATATGCATGTTTTAGTCCAACTTTTAGCGACCGGCAAGACCACACTAGGCTACTCGAGCATTTTAATAGGGATTGGGGAAACAAACGGTGGGAACCAAATCAAAGCGACGCCGCTTCTTCTAGTGGTTTCCGCGCTTAAGGCGGAAACCAAACGGACGAACGAACACCAGGCTCTCTCCCGGGAGAAAGTCTGGTAGGCGAGGTTACTCTTCTTGTAAGAGTGACTGACTGTCTTTGAGGAGAGGACAGTTTTACTATATCTTATGGAATAGATTTAGTCATTCTGTGATGTAGGCTAGAGCATATTCTGTGTGTTAGATTTAAAGACAGGAAGGTGAGGGGGAGTAGGATTCAACTGGAAAAATAATATCTACTGCTTATATTCAATATGTTTTGTAGGAACACAGAGGTGGAGCTGAACTCATCAAAGAGCAGTCGAGCAGGAGGGAACAGAGGAGCAGTTTGTTTCCTAACTTGGGGTTGGATTGACGTGAACTGCTCAGCACATTAAAAATATGGTTTTCACATCACTCTCCTTTTAGAGGGGGAAAAGAAAGAAATTGTTTTATTTTGTTTGATCTCAAACTTTATTTAAACAGACAGGCCAGTTAAATTTAACTGAACAATTGTCGTTTGGACCATGAAGTCAGGTTACACAATACTGACTGGCATCTTCACCATGGTTAACTTAGTGTTAGGTCGGCAGAATCTGTTATGTCCTGTATTTCAGGTTTAAATGTACGGTATTTTAGTCATATGTTTGGCTGTTCTATGGTGTGCCTTCTATCCAAAAACACTTGGAGTTTGGATTATAGCCACTGTGTTGATCTTCCACTGAAGCTTAGATATGGCATTCCAATAAAGCTTAATCCTACTATACTTGTTTTTAGGGATGGCCAAATGGAGATTTTTTTCTTAACCGATAACCGAAAGGCCTTATCAGTTAATTAACCGTTAACCGTTAAGGAAATGTCTTCAAAAATGCGTTAAGGAAATGTGTTAAAAAATGCGCTATTTTAGCGATTTAAAAAAGGAAAATACACCCGTTTTTCCCCATAATAAAGTGCAATATTTACACATTACAAACAATAAAACTAGGAGAAACAAGAATACAAATGTTACTTTTCTAAAAGAAATGTGTTTTTGCAAAGAAACGGTGGCATTGAAATGATCAGTCTGTAATGTGATGCGCTTTCGCCAGGCACGTGCGCACATACAGCAAAGGGGGCTGGAGCCCTTAACTTTTATCAACAGAATTGTCCACCAAAATGCCATTCAGCCCATGCCTCTCTAACATTCTGTGCACTCCCTGGCTATCGCCTAACAAAACAGCCTCAGCGAGATGCTCTTATGTAGAGCAATAACTTTCAATCGTATGACTTTTGGAATGGTTGAATCGGCTAAACGTGATGTCCATTTCATTCATTTTCTTCTCTCTCGTCCGTGTTTTGTGTGTGCTGACGCAGCGATCATTGAATTTGCGACTCTGAGCTCAGCTTTGTTATTTTCGCATATCCTACTCTGTAACCAAGACGACTTTAGCGTTCCTCACGTCATCAACATGTAACATTAGAAAGTTGTGTTTTAAGCTCTTCTTAAACGGGATTCAATGTGACGGGGTCTGTTTTGTAAAATCCAATCGACGACGGAGCATTTGTTGAACAAGTCAGCGTGTACGACTCGCGTCGCAGACTCCAGTTGCGTGAATGCATGGATGTTACACAGACATTTGTGTCCCAGAAATGTGTGACCACAGCGCGTATAGTTGCATGGTTGTCATTGGTTGATGACTTGATGTTGCGTAGATATTGGTGTACGGGGCTTTTGGTGTGACACATGGGTTGATTTCCTTTTTCTTTTCTTTTTTATCGGTCAAAATTGACCGTTAGTGCTTACCGGTAACCAATTTCTTATCGGTTTAACGGTAACGGTTAGCCGTTGGCCATCATCTGGTAGAAGAGCACATTAAAAAAGAAAGCAGTTCTGTTTAAAATTATATTTGTATTCTCAATACGCGCATGCATGCATCGGTGTATTCTCCATTGCATTGTCCTATAATGGTTTCCTTCTAAAGGTAGGGGCAGGGTAGGGGCGCCTGCCGGCCTACTGGTCCAGGCGCATACCAATTAGGCATTGCCACATAGGCATGGATGCCTGGTGGTGTCGCCAGTTTGATTCCCGATCCGGACGACCTTTGCTGCGTGTCACTCCACATCTCTCCCCCATTTCCTGTCAGTCTACTGTCCTATCAATAAAGGCATAAAAGCCCCCAAAAAATGTAAGGGTAAAAAGTGCAATAAAAGCCAGTAATACTGTAGGTAACTAAATAGGTAAAAGCTCTTTCAGTACAGTATGTCTCATACACATTGCTAAGCCCCGTATACCCTGTGCCCAACAGCAAGAACCTTTTCAATTTTTTCAATTGGTCGACTCGGCTTAGCATGGTTTAAGACATGCTTTATGACAAATGATGTCTGGTCAGTTACTGAGCCATTGTTAACCAGACCTGTTTACACCAAGGATAAGTGTGCAGTGGTTTGAAGCAATGCTCTACCCAGGCTTACTCCCCGATGGAGCTAGAACTGGCAGTCAACCAAATCTCTGGGTGTTAATGCATTGTCTCTCCCCATAGGAACAGGGCCTACACTCATGCTCATTTCTATGGAGATGAGCTGCATCTTCCTGTCAGCCAAACATGCAAAGCAATATTGCTCACTGTGGCAGGATGACAGCATGTTACATGCCATTGACATCAAAGAGTAGACAGAGTGTATACAGAATCTGTACCTGTTGGCCAGACTTATTTCAAAGAGCACAGGCTGTTATTTACTAAATTATACTTGGAACTGGAATTTGTGAACTGGCATGAGTGAATGCAATGTGGCAATTTGGTATGCAGAGCTGTAAAAATCGAACCTCTGTTCGAAGTGGAGCTGTGTGTGTGTGTGTGTGTGTGTGTGTGTGTGTGTGTGTGTGTGTGTGTGTGTGTGTGTGTGTGTGTGTGTGTGTGTGTGTGTGTGTGTGTGTGTGTGTGTGTGTGTGTGTGTGTGTGTGTGTGTGTTGCAGTTGATGCTCAGGACAGGCTAGACTCAACAGCACCTCTCTGGTCACCCAGGGTTACTACATACAGGCTACATACAGACCCACAGACCCACCCACCCACATACCCACATACCCGGCACATACCCACCCACATACCTACACACACGGCCACGTATAGGGAGCTTGTGTTCCACACAGCTCCAAAAACATGAATCCTATCACAGATCATCTTAAATACCATTAAAGGCCCAAATACTGGGCTTTGTTTACCACATACCTAACTACACTTTAATTGAATGAAATAGATTAACATTACTGTCAATGAGGATGTTCCCCGGCGAACAAAACTATTGTCCTGCTGTGATTTACCAATCAATGTGAGTTGGCTCAATCAAGAGTTGGCTGAAAACACAGCCGACCTCACCATGTGTTTTGGTTCCTTTGCGCCTGGATAAACTCCAGTGTCTTCTCAGCTGTGAATTGTACCAAACCATCTACTTCTGTACAGCTAGTGTGCTTAGCAGCTGAGTTCCTTGTGACATGGTGAGTTCCATAAGCTGTGAAGTTGCTTGTGTTGTCAGTTTAGCACACAGTGGTTAGCTTGCATTAGATGCTCTATTATCCCCAGGGCTGATATGCTACAAGCATACAACCCTGTCAATCCTTTTATTATGCTGGGCAATCAAAGGCTGGGTATGTGATGGAAACATTTATTTGAATCACAAGGACAGGTGAACCTATTCCAGACGAAAATTGCCTTTGGTATCCACGCAGTGATATTGTTTGCCATATGAGTCTAAGATGAACCATGTGTCCTGACTGTGATTAGGATATTTAGTGGCATACTGTATGTGCAAATGGTATGAAATGACAAGGCTTTTCATATAAATATGAGATTGACACCATTGATGGAGAAGCTGAATCAGAGAATGTTTTATTATAGTGTTTTTGTCATGTTATAAACCCTGACTGTCACATGAAGCTACATGCGGCCCATTTTAAATGACATCTCATTTTTATAGCGTGCAGTGATGTCCCTTTTTTAAATGAGGTCATGCCATGGTTTGTCATTTACTGAAGTCAGCTAAGTGTTACGCTGAGTAAGGTTCCATTTCACTCTGTCCTTTTATCCTGTAGAGTCAGTGAATGGAAGAATAGATCCCAGTCCTCTAATGTGCCTACTGCCAAGTGTGCAACAACGTACACCATCTGTAATAAGTAATGTGTGATTTTTCACACAACACTAATTTCCTGGATTGGTGGTCTTTATTCATGCTTCCCCCTTATCTGGCTCCATGAGTGATTCAAAAATATTCATGAGATTATCCTACCCTGTTCCCTATTACAGAAGATGACAAATTATTATTTTTTTAATTAAAGTGAATGCAACTTGGGGTTGTACTTTTCTTCTAATAAATACAGTGACATCTTTTTCTTCCATTCTTAACTGTTCACATGGTTTCAGCTTCGGCTGTTTTGTCATCTTGAAATCCATAATGTTGCCATATTGGTGCAGTTTTGAGTCACTGCTCGTTTCAACAGTTAAACTGTGAACTCAGTGATGTTATATATCATCATTTTGGGTGCTACTGCCATCTGCGTTCTTTAGCATCATTTCATGTACCTCGGATTAACAGGCTACAGACAGATGAATTTTGTTGATTGAAACAGCAGGCAATGTTGTCACATTTTTTGATAGTCACACTTTGTAAACAACACATATTAGTGTCTTAGTGAAATCTGATCTCCTCGTTGTTAGAGTCAGGCTGCTTTTTCAAGTCATTCTTTTTGCATACTTTTCTGTTTTTTCACATTTGAGGTGTACAACTATAGTAGCCACAACGATTCTCATTACGACTGACAAGGATCAGAAATTACTGCATTCGAGGATTGGGGGATGAAACCAGAGAGGCGAGGTTGAGATGGTTTGGATATGTGCAGAGCCCACACTGTTTCGTAGGAACAGTACTTCTAGTTAATACAGTGTTGGGAAAGTAATATAATCAGTGCGTTCTGTTACACTGTGTAGCAACTTTACTGAGCGCACCTTTCTAGTATTTAAAGATTTTTTTGCCTTTATTGATAGGACAGCATACTGACAGGAAATGGGGGAGAGATGGGGAGTGACACGCGGCAAAGGTTGTCCGGATCGGGAATCGAGCCGGCGACACCGCCAGGCATCCATGCCTATGTGGCAATGCCAAAGTGGTATGCGCCTGGACCAGTAGGCCAGCGGGCGCCCCACCTTTCTTCTAGTTTTTGAGCGGTGGTCACACCGTCTCCATAGCGTGGCCGTGTGTGTAGGTATGTATGTTTGTGTGTTAGTTTGTTTGTATGTGGGTGGGTCTGTATGTAGCCTCAAGCCTGTGTAGTACCTTTTCTGCCCACACATGTTAAGGGAGGGGCGCTGTTGTCCAGGCCACACACACACACACACACACACACACACACACACACACACACACATACACACGCGGGGGGGGGGCACACACGGGGGGGGGGGGGGGGGGGGGGGGGGGGGGGAGAACCACCGCTCAGTTCACACGGGTGTGATTTTTACACTTAGTTTTTGTTCTGGATGTTGTGTTGCCTGCAGGATGTTGTCATTGGATGACTCAGCCCTGGGGTTTCTGTGTTCACTCCGCTCTTTCCTGATTGTTCTCTGCTGTGAAGACTTAAAGGTTAATCTCCTTATATTTATTGCCCCAGTACGGCTGGGATGCTTCAGTATCCTGCTGAAGCATGAAGGACTCTGTGAGCTGAACTAAGAGAAATAATGAGGGGCTTACTGAGAGTAAAGCCTTTTGATGAAATTAATAGTAAGATATCAGAATAATGAAAACAAGGCACCATACAGTTTTATGGATCATTATCCTCCGAGCAAAATGTAACGGAACTCTTTAGAACGAGTCACTCGGCCATGTTCTTTTGCTGTGTCTGCGATAATTTCCATTTCATTCAGTGCACTAAGTTAAAATTTGATGGACTCTTGCCAGGAAGCTGTTCCAGGTTTACCATACATTTAATGGAACATCATGCACAGTGTCTTATTTAAGTGCCATTCAATATCAGCCTGCTTCCAGTTCACAAATGCTGATCATACATCTTTTATTAAAAGCTAATTGCAACTTGATTAATTGAAGGCATTCAGTTCAGATGTTTTGATGTTATTTTTCTTTCCTGTTGCATATTGTTTTCAGTGGCAAGAAAGGGTAATTCCGCAATGTACAGTGAGTGGAGAGTGGGGGGGGGGGGGGGGGGGGGGGGGGGTGTGATTCAAATATTGGGAGGACTTTTGTCTAGCGCCAAGGATTACAGATTAGGCAAATGGCACCGGGTGAAAAATGGGTTATAAAATTGTGGAATCATTTAAAGGGGGAAAAACTAATCTAAAAAAAAACATGATCTTTGGTGGAATGTGTCTTTAACAGTGAAGCACCATAGGAAAGGCCGTCGGGATCATGAAGCAATCCAGAAAGCCCTGGGGTCACTCAAATAGGTAGGGTTCATTCACCATGATGTACATACTGTAATATGCACTGTATCCACCCTTTCCTTCTACATGCTGTGTGTAATTTGGACATTTCTGCCAAAGGGTGGCACTAGAGGAAAGGCCTTGGGATCACGAATATACTTAAGGTTAATTTACCTGGGAGCATGAAAGTGCACGGTGCAGAGTGTTTTTTTGCAGGTCTTTAAGTCCGAGTCTATCAAACGGCAACTGGGTTAAGGCAGCGGAAGCGTGCACAGCAGTAGTTTTTAGGACGGACTAAAAATGAAGCCATTTCAAGTTTAACACTTACAGTAATATCTCTGGGCAGAATGAAGGTGAAGTATAAGATTTAAAAAAAATTGCCTTTACATGAATATGGTCAATTGTGGTTTTGACATCTTTTTCATGTAGTAGTCCAGCAGAGAAGGAAGTAGTGAAACTGAATCAGAGTGGTCAGGGTGGTGCTACTACCCGGCACCTGTGGCAACAGCATTTTGTGACTGTAACTTGGCCTGCAGAGTAGCTCAGCTTGCTCTTTCCCTCTATGACAGCTTTGTGTGGATCAATAGAATGTACAGTATGTCAGGTTCTGCACTGCACGAATGCCCACTTGATGGAGAGGTTCCTTGACAGTTCATTTTACTGCATCAGTCTTAGCATGAACACCACTGGTTGAATTATTCTCTGTGGCTTATGTTTATCCCTGCTTGTTGTTGGAGTTGTAATATCTGCATTGCTACTGTAGTTTTACATTGGGTTTTGTTGACCTAACCCTAAACATTTATCAGTCAGGGGGAGGTGGTGTGAAGGCATGCGGTTTTAGCAAAACCTGAGGTCAAATTGAGGGCTTCCTCATTTCCATCCAGGTGTATAGAAGGAGTAGGACCGCTCAATTAAATCCACACAGCACTCTGGCTTATTCTTTTTTTTTTTTTTTTTTTTTTATGAGAATATTAATGGCAATTGTGCCAGGTGCACACTGCACAGCATTACAATAGGACGTGAAAGTTGATGTTGCTAGTATTTTCATTCCAACATGTAATACCATCTCCATTACTTATAGTCCAGTAATGCTATTGTCAAACTTGGAACTGCTTTGTCTGTCCGTACAATACCCGACCCAAACAAGATATTAACATTTAAGTTGCAGTGATTTTTTCTCTTCAATGTCCCGCGATGCCATGGTCTCCATAGACTTCCATGTAATTTATAGTGCACGGATCGTGCACGCCCATGCGTAGATGATGCACCACGTGTGTGCACACTGCTCACAGCTTTCAAACAAAAAAATCCGCTTGGAAATCCGTTCAGGCATTCATTATTTATCAGCCATTATGTTTTCTTCAGATGTAAACAAACATGGCTGCCATGTTTGAAAGAATGGGTTGGTATGGGGGTTAAACATGCAATTTCGCGATCGCGATCATGCCTAATACATTTCTGGAGGTCCAAAAAACATTTTTGAAAAACATTTAAAAAAAACAAAAAAAAAACAGGGGTGGTACCTTTTCAAACTCGGGAAACTCGGGGTTGGCACCAGATGTGTTAAGAAACTACTGGCTGGTTTGCCATGGAATTTGCTTTGCACCTTCATACTCTCAGTGAATTAATCCTTTTAATATTGGTGACCATTGGTCATTCCTCGTACAGTAGGTCCAGTATATAAACTCAAAATCGGAAACTTGAATCTGGGTGCCCGAGATGTAAAAAAAAGTCATGCCACGCTGGGTCAAATGTTTTGGTTGTGCAACTCGTTAGTCAGGTTTTGGATGGGAATTTTTGAAGCGATTTCTCATATCTGTTTTGGAACGGTGGATCCCTGTCCGGTGATTGCTGTCTTTGGGTGTCTCCAACCAGGGAACAGCTCAACGGTCTTAAGGCAAATGCTGTAGGATTCATAACACTGCTGGCCTGTAGGTTGATACTTGGGCAGTGGAAGTTGGAGAAACCCTCCTCATTCTAACATTGGGTCAAAGAGGTACTCTCCACGATTCCTGAAGAGTAATATGTCGAATACAGTACAAATGCATATGTCTGTTTGTTTATTGTCTATTGCACACAAATATAAATATATTGTTCGGAAATCTGGAAACTTTAGTCGATGTGTGTAGCAGATTATATTGTTATCGTTGTTTGTCACCTTTTATAGCGAGTTTTAACTTGTAAGGATCGTGCAATTGTGGAATGAGCAACACAGCTAAACATGTGGGTAGCATCCCCAAAACATTTGTCAAAATCCCTCAATATATGCTTCTGCTGGTAATCGCTGTCGTTTTGAGCAGGTGTGTGCTGGCAGGTGTGTGACTGGCACCTGAGAATGAGCACGTCTGTGGATTTGCCTGTATCTCTCTGTCTTTCTCCTCTGCTCTCTCTTTGTCTCCTTCTGTCCCCTCAACTCGGTCGAGGCAGTACGGCCGCTCAGCCCAGAGCCTGGATCTGTCATGACGTTTCCTCCTCTACTCCTTAAGAGGGTTTTTTTGTTACCTCTGTCGCAAAATTGCTTGCTCCGGGTGGGGGCCTCCTACCATGAGGTATCTGCTCTGGTTTCTCTCTCTCCTCTCTCCTCCTCCTTCCCCCCTCCCGCTCCCCCCCCCCCCCCTCTCTCTGCTCTATAGCCTATGTAAAGTGTCTTGAGATAACTTATGATTTGACACTTTAATAAAATTGAACCCCAAGAAGACTAGTTCCTCACCCTAGCTTCACTGAGGAACCATACAGTAGGTTTTCTTCCAGAGATTTACTGGCACGATTTGCACAACGCTACCACAGACAGATCTGTCAAAGTTGCAGAACCCATGCGCAGGTGCCAGTCACAGTCACACACTTGCCAGCAGGTCGCTCAGAACAAGAGCGATTACTGGCTCTAGTTATTATAGTATAAGGGTGCTGTTCTTTTTGCGCTTCTAGTTCTTATGCCACCAGAAGCTTATCAAAATGGAACATTTTCATGATAATCATCCTTTTTTTCATAGTGACTAATGGTTTACAGGAACTGAGCCAAGCTATTCTGTGTCTATACTGGGAGTACAGACACTTGTCAGGGATGGATTTTTATCTGCCCAAAAGTTGTTTTCAGCGAATTAGTGAGCTCCTGCCAAGAATTGTCCTTGAGGCATTAAGAGGTTTCATACTGCTACATCAATGAGGCCATAACTCAGATCTATCGTTCGAATCATAACAAACTTGGAGTCTTTTATGAGGTCTTAGAATCTGCTGCGGAGCAGCGGAGCCATAGAAAAGCTCCTTTATACAGTTTGTCCATTCATTGCCACTCGAAATGCCAATGAAAAAACATGTTTTGATTGCTGGAACTGTGAGACTGACACAAGCCTGCAGACATAATGAGGTGCATTTGAGAAAAACAACTGAAATGTCTGGGTGTGGTGAGCGGCAAATCTGAATATATTCCCCCCCCTTCCCTATCATGGCTGTTACTCTGTACATCAGCTTGAATATCATCATCATGGCTGAAAAGTCACTTTCAGTTAACGTAAATGTTTCAGTTTCAGTCATTTCAGTTACTACAGTAAATCTGCAATAAAAGCTTTTTTGATCAATTTGTATCTTATTATTATGTAAATAAGAAAACAGACACATACATTTTTAAATTTAGATTTGCATCATTCAGTGTATTTCAATTGCAAATAGACTGACTGTAAAAGCATATTACAGGCTGATGTGATATGGCTGTGTTTCTGTGTCGTGACTGTATTGGGAGCTTGGTTCACTTTTCTTTAATTTAGAACTCAACATTAGATTAGCAATGGAATGCCAGTAATTAGTAAATGGAGCTTATGTGTGCCTGCACATTTCCAAGTTCTTTTGAACGTTACAGGAGTGCATAATAGTGTGAAACTGCAATAGTTGCTTTGACTAATGCATTTAGCTGTTTATTGCGACCATAGGTCGCAGTTATTATACTATGAAAATTGGCAGATCCTGTCAGAGGGTAATGTGAATGCAATTTCTGGAGGAATATGTATTAGACATTGATAACAATAATGAGACAGACAACAACTCAGATTCTTGAAGTATAATTGACATTAAAAATACCCGGGTATAGTGTAACCAGCATGTTGCCTCAATAGCCCCTTTTCGACTGCAGTTTTAGCACCACACCACACCACACTACACCACACCACACCACACCGCACCACATAAAAATATCTACATTTTCCATTACAAAAAAGTACCCCTATCGGTAAGAAACAAATTGACCCTTTTAACTGTAGATTATAATACAATATAAATTTGTATTACAACTATCCTAATTATAATGCACTGTAATGGATTATAACTGTGATTATAATACATTATAAAGTATTAATGTATTACTATGATAATTAAAATACACTATAATAGATTATAATAGTGGTTATAACACAATAGAATCTATTATCATGTATTACAACTATATTCTGGTGGTCTAAATGAAAAGTCAGTGAGTGATCAGTCATTATGAAGTGTTTGGCCCTATTTGGCCTAGCTCAGACCTACTCTAGAGTGGATACTTTTTAGTACCCTGTTTAGTACCACTTTCACACCACTCTACCCAGGTCCTTGTAGTGGAAAACCTGGCACAAGTGGGCGGTGTGGTGTGGAGTGGTGTGGAGTTGGGCCAGTGGAAAATGGGCTAATGGGGCCAACATCAAACTGGTTCCCAGAACTCTGTCAACACAACGCATTTATACACTCAGAGATGAGAGGTGATCACATGACCAAACAGAATCAAAGGGTTATGTTAAACCCCCACCCACAACATAGGAAGACAAATAGAACAATACATTACAGCCATTCACAGGTGAGAGGTGACCGATTCCGGGGCCGACCGAACGATTTCCCCGGGGGATCATCCCGACAATCGGCCCCGGAATCGGTCTTGGGTTTGAACAGTACCCCGACACGATCGGATTATGTTAATTAGCTTTTTATGACCTAGGGACTCGTCGGGAGCGCTCCCGATAATATCAAAAAAGCTTGATATTCTCGGGTCATCGGGTAGGAATCCTTTACAATTATTGTCGTCTGAATGAGCACACGGGATTGCTTCAAATTATATGAAGCCAGATCCTCCTCCCTTTTTTTTATGCTGCGCAGAGTGTAGGCTATTCTGTCACCTCACAATAGAATAGCCTAGGTTTGGACATTCATAATTGCTTAGCTGATTAAGCTCATGTCTGTTTAATGTCTGGCTGGTTGCCGTTAAAATGCTGGTTGATGCCTTTTAGGAGTGGACACTGGCGTTCTTTTTTCTCTCTTTTTTTTTTGCTGTGCAGATTTGGCTAGGGCAGTGTATGCTGTTCTATCACCTCACAAAAAGCCTTTCCCCACGACAACACGTGGGGATATATAATATCTTTATTATATTTATATAAGATAGGCTAATAATATATTTGGCTTGGAGTTGTCAAATCATCTTTTACGGCGTCACAACGGCAAGGTTTGGTTTGGCACGGCAATGTAGGCTACTCACGTTGGCTGGTAGGTATTCCATTCCATCATTATCCATCTTTGTTCAATGGTCCAAAACAGAGCTACCATGACAACAAAGTGACACGTTCTGACAACTGACAACCTATATGAATATGATCTGATCTGTATGCTTATTGTTTAAAATAACTGAATAGGCTTTAAAGTGGCGTGCAAGTGGCTAAATCTCGATATTCCGAAGGCCTGCAAATCTGACGGCACGGAGAGGAGAGCAGAGCTGGAAAGTTATTAGCAAGTCTAGAATCAGCTGTGGATCTTAATTGGTTTGGCCTATACGCTTTTTTGATTGACTGAGTGTGTGTGTGTGTGTGTGTGTGTGTGTGTGTGTGTGTGTGTGTGTGTGTGTGTGTGTGTGTGTGTGTGTGTGTGTGTGTGTGTGTGTGTGTGTGTGTGTGTGTGTGTGTGTGTGTGTGGAAAGGGAGAGGACGCGTCGTTCGCTTCACGCTGTTGGTTACAACAATATTCATTATTTATTTATTTTGGTCGGCAAAGCCCATGTTCAAGTTCAAACTCTCTCACGCAACATGTCGCTTTGATGTCATGCAGAATGTAATGGGCAATTTCCTATTGATCAGATACACACCTGAAAGTATTCACGCTGATTAACAGTTAATTTGAGCAGTGATGTATGGTAAAAGTAGGCCTAATCAGTGAGAATGCTTTCAGGTGAGCCTTTCTCCGCGCTCAAAGGCCAAGTAAAAAAAAAAGAGAGAGAGATTAAACTTGAACTCTGTCGGTCTGACTGTCCCACCGCCTCATCCAAGCCTTCAACCAACTGTCCAAAAAGGAAAATGGACATGTAGGATTCATTTAGTTCCATTACACTGTCAGGGTATTGCATATCACCTAAAACCGGATTAATTCTTCAAAATGTGGACTACATCACATCACAGATGCAGCACTCAAGGTAATTAAATGTCAAACCAAACCTCACCGTTGTGACTCCGACCAAGCCAAATATATTATTAGCCTATCTTATATAAATATAGTCTAATAACGATATTATATATCCCCACGTGTGGGGAAAGGCTTTTTTGAGAGGTGATAGAAGGGTGGTAGAATAGGGTGGTTGGGCCCATTAAATATAAAAAAAAACTCTTAATAGGCTGCGCAAAAAAAGAAAAGGAAAAAAAAAAGCAAAGGGGCAAATACACGTTATAGCCTACACAGTATATGTAGGCTGGTAACGTGTCCGTTGGCTTCACGCTGGTCGCAACGACTTTACTTTTAGCGTTTCTTGGTTATAGACCTATTCATTCTTTATTTTTTATTCTATTGGTCGGCAATGTGCGAGCCCATGGCACCATCCGCGACCCCATGTTGGGTCGGGACCCATAGTTTGAGAACCGCTGCCACTTTCTCAATCCGTGGAGGCTGGAGCCTTGTTTCTTTATTCAATCAACTGCCAGAAAAAATAAAATAAAACTTTTTCCCCACTCATCTCTGGCCCGAGATCGCTAGGGGTGGTCATCCAGGATATCTGGCTCAATTGAAAAGGTATCAGATATTTCACTTGGCACAGCGGGATATACCGGGCCCGAATTCAAGACAGAGGATCGCTGTCGTTTGAAATGACCACCGATAAACCCCCCGGGGACGAGATCTGATCTTAGCCTCGTCTGAGAGGCCCTTTACTGAGAGGCAAGGAAAAGATTTTACCAACACCCTGTTTCAATGGACTTCATTAACATTGTAAATCTACTGAGGACTTTATGCAGATCCCCACAGCAAATGTAGCACTCACAACTATAATTAGTCAAATACATTTGAGATCATTTTAATATTCACATCATATTAAATTTCCTTGACAGTAACATCAGAGGCCGTGTGACGGATAATGCAAGAAGACAGCCTGTTCACTCCATATATGGCCCCTACATAATCTCTTTTATGCCCATATATGGAGATCCCTGATGTCATCAAGCCCGGGTCCTAACTCTGACCTGTTCTGACATGTTCTGACATCAGAAGGATATAATTTAGCAATGACATTGGCTACAGCCTCTACATCACTGTGATGTCAGACTCATCTGAAGGATATAAATTAGCAATGACATTGGCTACCACCTCTATATCTCCATATACATGGATATCCATATGGGTATCAGGGATCTATATATATGGGGAACTGGTCTGATATATCTTACAATAAATGCGAGAAGTCTCTGCGTGCGTGCGTGCGTGTGTGTATGTAATCCGCGTATCTCGAGAACCGTTCGTCCCACCGGCTTCAGGTTCGGCACGCGCGTTTCCCACCGCGGAGCGTTTCCCGGACCGGCGCGAAACGTTCGGAATCTCCTTATTCGGAGCTGATTGTTGACATCAGGCTGTTCCGGAGGAAATCGGCGCAAGCGCCGACTCATTGTGACATCACTTCATAAAAGGCTAGGACATCGCGTACGCCACATGAGTCAACAAAAAATGCCATGGTTACGTATTGAATGTCATCAGTATGACGTAACTGTACAACGGGAATGATGGTTATTGCCTAACAACCGGAGGGGCATCATTCCCCACAGGTGGCAAAGCAAGCAGGCTGCGTATACTGCTCAAGATGAAGACAGACAGATACAGAGATATCCATATATATGGGCATAAAATGGACACCCTTTAACGCAAACCCCATTTATCTGTTTGGCTGTGTCCATTTATGCTCATATATGGAGATATAGTTCCCGAGTAGGCTGGTCCCCGACTAGACGAGCAGGCTGCGTATTACTGCTCAAGATGAAGACAGACAGATACAGAGATATCCATATATGGGCATAAAATGGACGCAGACAAATATATCTCCATATATGGGCATAAATGGACACAGGCAAACAGATAAATGGGGTTTGTGTTAAAGGGTGGGGCATTCATTCCTTATTTACATCGTTCCCGAGTAGGCCGGTCCCCGACTAGACGATTGGCCACCCGAAGGGCACAGATCTCCATATATGGGCATAACATGGACGCAGACAGACAGATATCTCCATATACTGTATAGGCATAAATGGACACAGGAAAACAGATGGTCAAAACAGGTCATATGACAACAGGTATATTGGGGTTTGCATTAAAGGCTGGGGCTCGGCCGCCCAAAGGGCGTCCGAGCTTCTAGTATTAATAAAGATAAAATAAAATAAAAGTCCATATATGGGCATTCCCACAATTTCCCAGATGATGCCCTGTTAGGGGAATCACAATAACAGAATCCATATATGGCCAAGACAGATGGCACAAGGGCAAGGTTCGCTTTTCGCCCTTGGGCGTCTTACTGGTAGTTTATTTTCTAATAGACTTGTTTTTATTATTCAATTAGTTTAAAACTTAATACATTTAACCCCTCCCCCCCTCACTCACACCATAGACTGTAAAAAAATATGGACAGTATTAAGCCATTGGCAGGGATACTTGGGAGAATGTGGTGTTGAGCTTGCCAAATAAAGCACACGAAGAAGAACCATCACAAGCCCCCTACTACAGCATACCCTGCTTTAACATCAAATATAACATAAATTGGACCATATTTTCACAAAACGCATATCATGGTGATTGAAACGAGGCTTTAAACAAGCGACAAGAACCATAAAGTACTTATGACAATATTTAATAAGGTAAGAAAATCTAATGTAAAAAGTCTGGGGGAATAGAATGGAATCCTATGGAGAACATGTTGCTTCTGGTAGAACAGTGCAACTAGCGGCCAATAATAGGAACTTTCAGTTCCGTGTTTGCTTAATTTTAAATCCTGACAACTGCACCCCTGACTCACACACACTCATACAGTCCTGGCGGCAGCAGTCGTGTGTTTCCGGTTGTGTTTCATCACACAGGGGTGTTCAAGCTGTGGTTCTGGAAGACAGCTTGGCCACAATGGCCATTAGGGGAGTGAGTAATCTGAACATAGCATTAGGCCTATCACAATTATTTCATAATCGTCTAATCACAACTATTTGACATAACATTTTAAAAAATAGCAGATCTACATGCTCACAAGCTTGTGAGCTTGTAGATCGGTTATTTCCACTATGAATGTTATTTTTTAGGGATAGTCAACCGCTCCTCAGAGTGACTTTGTCCGTTCCTATATGAGCTGCAATACCGCTGGTGACCAAGTGGCGCTGTTGCATCTCTCACACACACACACACACACACACACACACACACACACACACACACACACACACACACACACACACACACTGAGCTGCAATACCGCTGGTGACCTATTGGCGCTGTTGCATCTCACATACACACACACACACACACACACTGAGCTGCAATACCGCTGGTGACCAAGTGGCGCTGTTGCATCTCTCACACACACACACACACACACACACACACACACACACACACACACACACACACACACACACACACACACACACTGAGCTGCAATACCGCTGGTGACCAAGTGGCACTGTTGTGTGACACACACAAGCACGCACACACACACACACACACACACACACACACACACACACACACACACACACACACACACACACACACACACAAATGAATTGCTACACACACAGCCACATACACACACACACACACACACACACACACACCACCGCTCACTTCAAAAGAGCGGCATAGCAGTTAGGTTTGGCAAGAGAGAAATTGAGAGAAATATGTAGGCATAAAAATCATGGCACTTTGAAGGCAATCAGGCAGGCGCTTGGGCTCCTTCTAATAACACAGAAATTGCAGTTTTCGTCATTCTGATTCACTGATTGATTGGCCAACTGATCTCAGAGGACGGAGAAAACCTGACTTTATGGCCAGGAGCCACATACTGCATGGGCTTAGTGATGCTGTCAGGTCGTCTGATTCCATCCCATTCCCTCCAGCCAGCCAGTAGTAGTTGTAATCCAGGGTTCACCTTGGTCAATTAGAAATCCAGTTCTTCTTACCATTTTGTCTCAGGTACCTGACCATTACACTTCAGGAAAAGCAAAAAGAAAGAAATTGCCTGCTTCTGTCAATAACCTTGATATGAAATATGTGTGTACTATGTACTCTTTGTGCAAGGTCATAGTGTGAAGAGTGAGGTGAGTAGATGAATTAAGTTACGTTTATGGATAAATTGAATTGACTTCACAGGGATACTGGAAAGTGCACTATGCTAGAATTGGCCACACAGTAAATGCCATAGTGGCCTTGTATGAGCTTTTTTTTTTTTTTTTTTGCAAACTCAGTCTTCTTCTGTTGGTACAGTGTTGTATAGTGCATAACATTGTGAAAGTCTGTTTGTCCACCCTGTCCACAAAACTGTTTCTCCTACTGTGAGCCACTGAGCCGTCGACTTCACCTCAGTAAGAGAGAAAGATTTCACAGCACTTCTGGCAGTCCAGCTTGTTTCTCTGCTGGGCCTGTTTTGCTGCGACTTCATGAGGTTGACCCGTTATGGTGAGGTCATTTTTGGAGCTGTGTGGAACACAAGCTCCCTATACGTGGCCGTGTGTGTGGGTCTGTCTGTCTGTCTCCGTGTCTCCGTGTCTGTCTGTAGCCTGCAGTAACCTTTTCTGACCACACATGTTAAGGGAGGGGCGCTGTTGCACACACACACACACACACACACACACACACACACACACACACAGCTCCACTTCGAACAGAGGTTCGATTTTTTGGAGCTGTGTGCAGCTCCCTATACGTGGCTGTGTGGGTCTGTCTGTGTGTGTGTCTGTGTGTGTGTGTGTGTGTATGTAGCCTGACTTCGGCGCGTAACTAGTGCCGCACCATTTACGCCACTCGCGCAATATATACATCAAAATGTGCGGCTCGGCCGGGAATGGTGTTCTATTACCTTTCGTTCCGATCCGCCTTACCATGCCGACGTAATCGGCAAAAAACGAGGCTTAATTGTCCCCATTGACTTATAATGGGACAATGCAAGAAATCACTTTCAAGTATTTTTCTCTCGTAAACCATAGGAGCTACAGTTTCAAACCTCGGAGAGGAGATTCATAATGATTTTAAGAATGAATCAAAAAATAATTACATCACTCGGCCTCATGGTGGCGCTATAACGGCCCACTTTACGTTTTGCCCCGTAACTCTTGAACCGTAGATCGGAAAATTAAAATTCTTTTTTCCCTGGATTCCTTGGGTCAAGACGCATCTCCCCATATAGGCCACGCCCATTTGCGCCAGGATAGATTTTCCGCCATCTTGAATTTTCTCCAAAACACACTTTTTGCTCCTTTTCCTACATATTTTCTTCAAATGTGACAAAAATCGGTACACATGATTTACACACACACACACACACACACACACACACACACACACACACACACACACAGCTCCACTTCACACGGGTGTGATTTTTTTTAGCTTAGAGCGAACGAGGGAACAAAAGTGAGGGGAAAGAGAGCAGAGGTGAAGAATCGACAGGGAGATGGGGAGAGAGCAGAGGTGAAGAACTGTGCTCTGAGCAGCTCTACAACAGCCAGCATTCCTTCTGTCTACACAGCAAAGTACAGTAGATAACAGATGTTCCAAGAGCAGTTGATAAGGCCAATTTCTGTCATCTGAAATGGTAAAGTACTCTCTGAGACAAACTTTGTAGCTTGAGACACAAAAGAGAAATTCGTGCCGTGCTGTGAGCTTGTAGATCAGCTATTTTCACCTACTTCTTAATTACATATTTTTTAAATGTATGGAATTAAAAAAGGCTTCATGTGTCCTTCCAGGTGTGGCCTGCTGCATCAAACTACAGCTTTAATGTATTCCATTAGACAGGCTCTTGCCCTTTGACTCTCTGCATGGCTGGAGCTTTGTGTCTCACTTTAATTTGTCCCATTGTATAAGCTTTTGTTTTGGGTTACCCCAACTTAAAGCATACAGGTCACTAGGGTTGCAGCGGTACTCGGTGTTACCGGTGTTACCGGTGAGCGAGCACAACACCGAGTACTTTACTTGCACACCGATAACACCGTTAAATAAAAAGAAACGCAGCCGCTGCTCTTCTCTGCCCCGAGGAGCGCAGTAGAGATGTGACGTTCGCCAACGATTCCGCTCTTTTGAACAGCTCTTTTAAATGAACGATGGGATTCGGTTCTCAATCGCGGGTGGCCGGGAGCCGTTCCCTGTGTGGGAGTGTCGAGAACAGATCCAGAATCAACGGATCATCCACAGGCGAGGCACAGCCCATCAGACTGCATGATGTCTCGTCCCCGCTCGCAGGGCACGTTCGGAGACAAGTTGTGGCTTTATAATGTCACAGCGCGCAGTAGGCAGAAAAACAACGATTAGCCAAACAAGAAAATGCGGGGCTGTTGTAACAGAAATGTGTTTAAAAATGCGCGATTTACACAATTTTAAAAGGGAAAACACACCAGTTTTTTCCTCATAATAATGCTCCTTATTTTCATTAAATAGTACAACAATACAACGAGGAAGAAGAAGATACGAATGTTTTCTACATTAAAGAAAGGTGTTTTTGCAGGACAAGTAGGATTTACATAATCACATCACGTCAGTAATGTAACAAAGCGCGGCTGCAACAGCAAACACTGCAGCGCGACTCGAGCCCTAACAAACAGATTAACTCCCAAGTCCCAAGGTGTTGTACACGCTAATGTAATAGTAGATTTTATAGTAAATAATTGCACTGCACTGTGTCTGAATTAAAGTTCCACACTCATCAACCGAAAGCTGATGGTCAGGCTCAGACAAACGTAGCCTACTCTATGCGGGCGCGACTATTGAGCTTGCAGCAGATCCAATATAAACTTCATCAACACCACGACAACGTAACCCTAGTAAGTTGGGTTTTAAGCTCTTTTTCCCTCTTTAAAACGGGATCGACGCTGACGGGGTCCGTTTTGTAAAATCCAATTTTCGCTGTTTGTTTCCTTGCGTTGAGTTGTGTGTCTGTCAGCGAGTGGAAGACAGCAAACGCATGCATGGATCATGTTACACCGACAATGGTTTGATAACGAAATGTGTGACTGCATCGCATAGTTGCATTGGGTGATGTTACTCAGACATTGGTGTCACACATTTCGGTGCCAAACGCATGTCGGTGTATATGTGACAGCGCGCTGTCTTTTCTTTTTTTTTTCTTCATCATCGACCATTCTGATGGCTTCATGCATGCTCTTGTTGCTGTTGGCTTATTAATGTTAACACGTGTGTGAGAAGGGGGTGTCTAACAGTGTTGTTGCTTTTTTAACAAAGCAGAATTTTTAATCGAGTCGGAACACTACCTCACATTTAACGATTGAATAACGACCGAATCACGGGAGCGCGCCTCGACTTTATTAAGACTGAGAAATCTTTTCAAAGATGTTGGATGTAAGAGGGACTTAACAGTGTTGTTGCTTTTTTACAAAGCCGAATTTTTTATATGGTCGGATGGTTGTTGTTGTAGCTTGAGGTAGCATTGGTTGCTACTGAGTGCTCACAAGACGACAAGACACGCAATGCTGGTTGAAACGGTGTTACCGATAATACCGGTGTTGACACGGACACGGTTTTCGGTGTTAAAAATCTCATACCGTTGCAACCCTACAGGTCACCCTTTCAAATTTGCAGCATGGTCAAAAGTGAAAGCACGTTCCTCCACAATTATTGGATTATTGGGGGGGGGGGGGGGGGGGGGGGGTGTCATGTAACTTCTTTTCATAATTGGGCTCTATATGAGGCAAATGCAAGGATATGTTGTTGATACACATATTTGCAATGAATGCTCCAGCCAAATCCAATAAACAAACAATGGAGAAGGGAAAAAAAAAGGAAAAAGTGAAAGCACATTATAATTTGGGATTTATTGCCATGATACATGCAATGATATATGGCATTTTTTTAACGAAGCTGACAATATTTTGTGTCAATATTCAGTTTTTCAATTCCTGTGCAGATACATAAAAGATTGGTACATTTTATATATTTCTTTCATTACATTCACTGGTATTGAACAGTCTTGAATAAAACCTACTAACTGAGGCCCATCTGCACTCCTTATGTTAAAGATATCTTTTGTGAAACCTCCTTAAATAACTTCAGCCCCAGCTCCAGAGAGTGCAACAGTGTGCTCAGCCACTTCATGAAGTTACTCTAACGTTGTTGATGCAAGTAATTGCATTCAAATAAGAACATAATGGAACCATCAATCACTTTGTGTGCCTTTGTGCTTTGATCCGATCACAATGCGTACACACACGCACTCACACTACAGAGCTAGCCACACCAACATTCTGCTGCTTGTACTTGTATGAGTGTGTGACAACATTCAAGAGTGTTTATTTATCTTTCAAAGATTTTAAGCTGGCCATTCTTCTGTTTTTTATTTTATTCTGCCTTTTTCAGAGGAGCTATATCGGGGCTCATTAGAAATCTCTGCAGCAAAATTCTACTAAGAGTCCTCTACAGTAGACATTGGATTGGTTTGGATGCAGTATATTCTGCATTATGACACATTCTGCCAAAGTCTGTAAAACAAATTGTTTCATATGGCAATATATTGTATGGTATTGCTTGCCGATACACGATACAGAGGCTACAGTATCAATATGGCAGGAAATGCTGTGTGTGCCCCATGAATGCATGTGTGTAGCATGTGTGAATTTTGAACGATAAATATCACTGGCACATAACACTACTAACCCTACAGCTCATCTGAGGCCACGTTTAGGGTCTTTAGAGAAAACAGCAAAGTTTCGTTGCGGTCTCACTTTTTATTATCCGTTTACATGGAAACGCATCAGTGATTGAAAACGTGTAATGTGTATGACATGTCGCTAGGTGGCGTTGACGCACTGCCACATAGACGAGGGACGCATGTCCGTTGTACTTCCTTGTTTACATCAAGGAAGTTAAAAATAGAAGGAAGGGAAACACATGACGCCGGGGATGCGCCATGACCGGCCATGACGCTCACCATGGGTGGCAAAACTCACCTGAAGTGCGATGAAATACATGGCAGTGAATGGAGCCGGCTAGACCAGCTCATGAACAAATTATTTATGAACGACTGAGACCTTTGTCATAAAATCGGTTCAGGAAGGTAGGTAGATACAGATAAAAAAAAATATCTGCCACAGATATTTCTTTTATCTGTGGCAGATATTTTTTTTTTCTGTATCTACCATCCACTTTGAATGGAAAGATATCTGGAGAAAGAGATTTTTTTTATCTGTTATCTGGCCCAGTGGGAATGGGCCTTAATTCAAGTATAATATAGCATTTTTATAAACAATACATTTGTTTTATAAATCTTGGAAAAGGGTTTGTGGGATATTTTGTATAATATTCTAGTGACACATAGCCTGGTTCCAGCCCCTGAATCGCTAGCCACGCCCCCTTTAGAAATATGTTAGGCGATTAAGGGAGTGAAACGAAATGTAAATTCAGGCTGAGTGTCAGGCTAAGTCACACAATGTAATTTAACAGTTCCGTCAGGAGCAAGCTCATCATAGTTCTAACCATTTATTGCAAAAGAATGTACTAGGTCTACAGCAGTTATACATGGCACGGATGGCTCCTCTCTTAAGATGCTTCCTTGAATTATCCAAGCAGCACGCTAAGTTAAACCGGAGAGTGCGGTGCAGAACCCCCCTGTGGATATACTGTACAAGAGTGGGCCCAAACTCCCCAAAGCAAGAAATTGAATTTCAGTTTTTAACCTTTGGGCCATGCAAGACTGAACTAGAAAGACGGAGGCTGGGGTTGTGGAGGCAAAGATTTATCAGCAGCAGCAGCAGCACGTGTAGCAGCAGTGGTGAAGCAGAGATCAAGTGTAGGAACCAATTTTCGTTCTATTCCAAATTAACCAGTTTGATCCGGTCCGGTCAAGAGCCTGCATTCTGTATCCGGTAGCGCATTTCTCCCTGTTTAAAGAGGAAGCCCTATTTAAATGGACCACCTTGTTGTGAGAATGGACTGTGATTGGTGTGTAGAAATGTGTGGCTGATTAGAAACGCTGATCCAATCAACAGACTGGCAGGCCATTACAGTTGGGGTGTATGACTCCTGTGTCCTGCATGAACCAACATGATGCTTCATTTAACAGTAGAAGGGGTTCCAGGGCATTGCAAGTACAGTATAGCTGGTTTTGAATGCTAAACATTTACAGTGTTCATTTATGGACCACACATTTTACATTTAATGAATGTAAAATAACACGACCATTTATAAATATTAGAGGTTTAATTGTATTTTCTCCAATGTTTAAATGTTTAATTCAACATCAATTTCAAATAGAATAATGTCTATTTAAAATATATTTTTTTTCTTTCTTTTTTTTTAAACAAGCTAAAGTAGAGACACTTTCTGCCCACTTAGCTATGGCCGCCTCACCAATTAAGGAGCTAATCAGAGCCAGGAATCACAGATTACACCTGCAGCTATGTGTACATTTCACAAAAGAAGAGAAAGACGTTTTTTTTCCGGTGAATGCTGTCATGAATACAGAAAAGCTGCTCTGGAGTTGCATCACTTAAGGAAATGAGATTCCATGAAGGAAGGATGCAGTGGAAAAACTGTTTTCTTGCATAATATGGTGGATGGTCTGTGTGTCTTAAGTTTCCATGATGGTAATTGCAGTTTATCAGAGGCACTCTTGATGTTATGCTGTTCTTGGCCAATGGAGTAGATATCAAGTGGTGTTGTGGACAGCAGCTCGGACAAGATTTACATTTTGTTTCTGGGTAGTGTGTTCTACGACTACACTCTATATACATCAAGTCAAGTCTAATGTATTTATATCACATTTAAAAACAACAGTTGACCCAATGTGCTTTCCAGAGACAAGAGCAACAAATAGACCTTAGTCTATAAAGCAATAATAATGCCATACAACTTATAAAAAGGTGGGTCTTCAATTTGGACTTGAGATTCTCAATAGTGGAGTTTACCTTAATTTCCCCCAAATGTTAATTAGAGCATGATTTATGATTTATGGCTATAAAACCGCACAAAAACATTTCTTTTCAAACATTTTCCTCTCCAAATACCTCCTACAACACCATCTGACAGGTCAAAAAATATTTTGTTCAAGTATTTCTATTTTTGGGTTAATGTGGAGTGAGTACAACACACACAGACTGGGAGAAAAATATAATATCCGCTTACTGTTCTGGTTAGAGATGTGCCAATTGATCGGTGAGTAATGATCACGATTGTCCGATAATACAATCGGCTTTGATTGGTATCAACTTTGCCGATCTACAAGCTAGATCAGCTATTTTCACAATATTGATCTGTGGGACCGGGACGGAATGTAACCTCAGCTTCAACTCCTACAAGTTGAATTGGATACTAAAGGACCTCAGCCTGCGATCTCCTAATGTTTATACTTTATACAATGTAAATGTTTTGTAAGAAGAATCATTAAATAATAATAAATGCTGCTACAGTAACACAATAAATAGTAGAATGTGGATTTGATGCTGTGATCGGGAATATCGGTATCGGAAGATACTGACTCCAGTTGATCGTTGATCGGTATCGGCCCCACAAATCGCAATTGGAGCATCTCTACAATAAAGTATAAACTAGGTCCACTCTTTTCCCCCCTCTACACCAAATATTTTAGCTGAAAATAGCTGATATATTGCGTTGTGATGCGTTGTGACTTGTGAGGTTGTAGATCTGCTATTTTCTCCAAATGTTTGCCCCGGGACGCAGGGCTTCATGCCATGTGATTAAATCTGATGGACAGTAATGATATACTTGGGAATAATTGATTCACCGGACTTGCGGTGCTTATGTGGGAGGACGCTGTACAGCACCGCATCTCAATCCCAACAAGCAGCTTATCACATAACACCATGGTGCATCACTTCTCATTACAAGCACGGCCAGCACAGATTCTCTCAACATTTGGCCAGATTATCACTTTGTCTATGATCATTTTTAAATGGCTGTTATACAACAGACAGTTGGTTCTGGTTGAGTAATTTGATTGTGCAATCAGGCATTCCATGAGTGTTGATATACTGTACAGCACAAAAGCACTGGTTATTTCCTGTTATTACCAAACTCAGTCTCTGTGATCGTTAGTCTCAGCAACATCTTTGCAGATGGAATGAACTATAATGTTGGTGGAGCTCAATAAAGGGTGAAAATCATAAACTATTTTATAAAAGCAATATCACGCTTGACTTGAGATTATCATGCTGGTACTGTATATAGCATAACATCTCTCTCACCTGTATCTTGTTAAGACACTTCAAGGCTTGATAATAATGCATTGACCATTAATTGGAGCTCAGCTGAAATCAGCTGTGTGGAAGGACCATAGAGTTATAAGAAGTATAAAGAGGACACCGGATATCCCCGCCCGTCCACTTGCATTGAGTTGCTCACCCAGCGCATGAAGCGTACTTCCGCAT
>NC_137817.1:35218081-35295581 GCF_963921795.1 Nannobrachium achirus
GGTTTGCACCGCTGAAAAACTTCAAGGACCCACTGGCCAGTTAATAAAATGACATCACTTGATAACTTCTCTCTTTTATTTGCTTTATTTCCACATAACGTAAGACAAGTGCAATGTGCAGTATTCTATGGCTTGGAATTCCATTTATATTCTGTCAATGACACACTTTGTAATCAAAGTAATTTGCTACACTTTTTAATAATTCTGTGCAATTGGCATATTCCACACAAACACTAATAAAACAAACTAATGTACATTTGTCTGCTATTTGTCTGGGTTGATATCTGTCTGCCTGCTATCAAGTGGGATAACCATTAAAGATAGCTGAGCACATCTCTCTTTCAATTGCTTCAAAATGTTATTTATGACTTGGCCCACATTCAACACAAATGGCTTTTTACAGAAAATAAACTTGTGAAAATAGATAGTTATGGCTAAGAAAAATAAAATAAAATCAAACACTCTACTTAAAATACATTACCCAGACTGTTTAGCTACCAAATTAGCCTACGTTTTGAGTGTGCTAATTAGTCAGGCAGAGCCATTGAAAAAAAAAGGGAAAAAAATCAGTGAAAATCTGCTATTTTAATGGCCACTTTCAAGATGTTTTATCCATTATCTCTGGAACGGACATAGTAGTCCAGGAGCCGTGGGGGAGGGGTCAGGGGTGAAGGTGGTTTCGTTGGTAAAAGTTTTTTTCTCAACTGATTGTTGTAACTTAGGGTCACCTCTTAACACATTCCCCGCCATTTAACAATACCTTCGTACTCTATGGTGCCTCTGGTCTCCATAGACTTCCATGTAATTCATAGTGCACGGATCATGCACACCCATGCCTAGATAATGCACCACGTGTGTCCACATTGCTCACAGCTTTCAAACAAAAAAATCCGAATGGAAATCCGTTCAGGCATTCATGAGATACAAGCCATTATGTTTTCCTAAAATGTAAACAAAGATGGCTGCCATGTTTGATAGATGGGGTTGCTATGGGGGTTAAACATGCAATTTTGCGATTTCTATCATGCCTACTACATTTTTTGGGGTCCAAAATTTTTTTTTCTTTTCAAAATGGCGGAAATTCTCGGGACTATCGGGCCTGGCAGGGAAAGACATTAAAATAATCTCGGGACTATCGGGCCTGGCATGCAATGAGTTAAGGATTCAAGAGGGTGCCCGGTGATATCCCTTGAGCATTTTTAGTTATTAACCCCTTAATGCCCAAACCACTATAAATCCACCCAAAATTTAGTTTTATGGCATTTCATGCAAAATACTTGATCTAAATGCATAAAGTTTGCTTTCTACAGTGTTTATCCATGACAGTGAATATGTACAGTGCATTAGATTTAATATTTATGCATTTTAAAATATTAACTCCTTCATGCCCAGAACAAATGAATCTTTAAAATGAGATATTGTGAAATTGCACATGCACAGAAATCAAATCAAATGCATCATAATTATCTGCTTTCTACTCCTTTCAGATTAAGGCATATTAACCCTTTCATCTTTTAGTTATTAACCCTTAACTCTTATTGTGCCGATCCCGAACTAGTTCGGCTTTATTTGGACCTTATTAACGTTCGGGGTGCCGATCCCGAACTAGTCCGGCTTTTTAAAAAAAAAAAAAATCCAGAGGCCTTACCGAAGCACCGGGCTAAATTTTCGAGCCGGGCCGCCGGCCGTCATCTGTTTACACGGCCCGCGAGAGCGTCGCGCCGCCGATATTTCCCATCCACTCCAATGCAATCCAGGATCTTTAGAGCTCATTTTCTCTGTTCCAAGCATATCCATGAGGTGTGCAAGGTTGAATCATGGCTAAATCGCCGGAAATAGGGCTTCTAAAATGCTTGGTAGCCAATAGCTACCTTCAAGCTAACTTCATTCTGTTCCAGGTCATGCACAAAGGAAAGTGTTCAGGCGCGTCATGGCTGCGCACGGCTTGTGCATGCATGTACAGTACCAGCGTATATCTACGGGGATTTCTGTGGCCATTGGGCGCCCCTAGTGGTGAAAAGCTGGCACAGAATGTGTTAATACCCCAAATAAAAAACTAAAATCCACTCAAAATAGTTTTGGTATTTCATGCAAAATACTTGATTTAAGTGCACCAAATTTGATTTCTACAGTGTTTATCTATGAAAGTGGATATGTAAAATGTTTTGATTTCACATTAGAACATTTTAGATATTAACTCCTTCACATCTGAAACTGAAAATCCCCTAAAAAATGTGATTTATGACATTTTATGCACAATACTAATGTTTCATGTGGAAGTGGTCATGGCTAGGGTTGGAGGCGGTAACCGCCGTACCGCCGTACCGCGGTATACCGAGGTCTACCGCGGTGTCAGTGTGCTTACCGCGGTAAAAAGACAAAAAAAAAGTCTATTTTTAATTGGAAAACAAGCGAGTTTTAAAACGGGGGAGAAGCGAGGACCGCATGCGCTCCATGCCGCTCTGCTCTGGGCCGTGTACCACACGTTGGAAGCCACATACGTCACTCAGTCACAGACCCTGCACACAGTGCACATGCAGGGCAGGAGAGTACGGAGCACAACTCGGAGCAGCATAAACTTTCCCTGTAATCCACTCGACACAAGGATGTTAATACATATCTTGTGTTGTGGCATATATTTTTTTATTCATACGGATTACTGGCGGAGCGCGGGCCGCGTGGACTAAAACCGAAAATGAAACTATTTTACTTTTTACACCGCGTCGCACGTTGTGCCCCGTCCATCGCGTCGGCGATTTTATAACCTTTTCTGTCAAGTCTTGAACTAAAACCTGTATATAGCAGCACTCAATCACTGCGATTTGAGAGTTGAGACGTGACGTGAGTTTACAGAATCACTGTACACGATCTGACTACCCGTCCTCCTCTGGTTTGTTCACACAGCTGTTTGTGTCTGAAAAGCCCAAGTAAGCTAGCCTACGTTACTATGGTAACCCGACAGTGCAGATCTAAAAGCTCAGAACGCGTCGCGGATGCGATGTGTTGTGAGCTTGTAGATCTGCTCCTTTGAAAGCCATACCCGCTGTGCTGTACGGAGAAGTATAACTCGGGCAGTCAGGCTGTGGAGCTATACTCTATGCTGTGGAGAGGCGACTTTTGGGAAGATGATTGCAATATTTTGGCTTATCGCCGAACCTTAATTAATAGATACGGGGGTGCGGTAATTACCGCAGTACCGACGGTAAATGGGAAGACGGTAATCGCGGTAACAAAATGTCCATACCGCCCCAGGCCTAGTCATGGCCAAAAATCACCCTTTTTTTCCCCTGACTATCTCCTCTTGCCTGGCAGCTCCATCTTCAGCATCCTTCTCCCAATGCAGTGGTTCTCAACCTTTTCAGGCTGTGAGGACCCCCCACCCCCACCTCTTGTTTAATCCCCGAACCTTCTAATCTGGGCTGACCTGATTTATAATGAAGTCATTTCTGAATCTAATTCAATACAGCACCAATGGTACAGTCACTCTAAAGTTAGAGCAGCTAATTATTTTTACCCTTTTGTCTCCCAGTTTATTTGTTATGTGCACATGGCTGCTAGGGCATGTATACCCTTCTGCTGAACTGGTCGAGTCATCACACTCAGAACAGGTCAGCTATATCCAGATATGGAGTCCATGAGGTCAGATGTAGAGGTATTGACCATCTCCATATATGGAGATCTAGGTGATGATCCAGTCGTCTCCATGTATGGATATCCAGGGTTTGATGAGGTTCAGTGTCGTTATCATCATATGTGTCCCAATTTGGCTGGGAGCCAGTCATTGGATTTTTATTCATTTTCATTTTTTCATTTCATTTGAAAGCTGGGGATCATAGCTACAAAATGATATATTGGTTGTGGAGATTGACCCAACAGTTTTGAAGATTATAGAATGATGCCATGCTGAAATACTACTTTTGAGATATTCAAGTTCTAAATACATTTCTAACCTGCAAATGACCTGACGATCTCTCACATTAATTAAAAAAAAGTCTTATTTACATGCAGAGTTAAGCTCTGGCGTTTAAGTGAAATGTAGCCTGAAATTTATGAAATGCTTTAGTGGCTTTATCACATTTTAGTGAGAAAAAAAAAAAAAAAAGTATTTTCAGTCCCTGTCTAAAGCTGTACTTTCCGAGGGGAGGCTCTCTCCATTCCGACATGTCGCCACTCCGAAATGGACTTCTTATTGTCGGAGTGGCGACACTCCCCATGGGCCTAAGGTTTAGGGTAGGGGTAGAGATAGGGTTAGTGTCGGAATGGAGACATGTCGGAAAGGAGACATGTCGGAGTGGAGAGATGCACCCCTTTCCGAGATGACTGGCTCTCAGTGAGATTGGGACACATATATGGAGATCCAGGCGATGATAGTCAGCAGTCTTGATTTGCAAATGAATTCTGTCTTGGCCATATATTGAGCGTCCATATATGGGTATTGCCAAATATGGGCATTCCCAGATATGCACTTAATATTGATGACATTAGGACAGGTATCTCCATATATGGGCATAAAGGGACAAGGACAGAATTAATTTGCAAGTGTGTCATGTCACGTCAACCACACTAGCTAGACTGACTGACAATATGTCCATATATGGACATTCCCAGATATGGGCCGGCTGTCCCAGATTGAGTGTCTGTGTTTATGCCATGGACCCGTAGCCAATCAGAGAGGGGCAAAGGGTGATGTCATAACATTGAGGCATATATAAGGGCCACGAGAGGGGCCGTCTATGCCCGTAGCATAGCATATGCCAGATGGCCATAGATGGGCATGAACAGGCATATTTACGATAAGCTTGAGCCTTTACTTCCGGTTTTGGTCATCAACTTGATTCAATGATTCAACAAAATTCACAGATGGATAGATGTGCAAATCGGTGTTATTAGGAATGATGTCAATGGTTTGTGTTGTGTGACGTCCGACCAGAGCTCTGGTCGACCTGAATAAGATGTGACACAGTTTATAAACGTCACATTTAGTCTGAGTACGGCCGTGAGAGAGCTACTGTGAGAGTCAGAGTGTCGGCCACAACAACCTCTACCATCAAATGATGGACAACGGACAGCCCTCATCTTCCTGTCGAGCAATCACCAGCTCTGTAACCGGCCAGCCACAAGAAGACACAGACAAACCGAGATCTTGCAATGACTTCAACACAGCCAGGAGTAGTAAAGAAACTTTTGATGACCTACACATGAAAGAAAACCTCTTATGTGATAAGAGTTTCATTGCGGTATCGACACAGCATGTTCACACCAAAGAAAAACCTTTCCAGTGTAAACAGTGTGAAAAGAGTTTCAGTCAGTTAGGTCAACTGAAGACACATCAGTCTCTCCATACTGGAGAAAAACCCTTTGTGTGTAAAGAGTGTGACAAGGGTTTCAGTCAGTTAGGTCACCTGAAGACACATCAGTCTGTCCATACTGGAGAAAAACCCATTGTGTGTAAGCAGTGTGACAAGGGTTTCAGTCAGTTAGGTCACCTGAAGACACATCAGTCTGTCCATACTGGAGAAAAACCCTTTGTGTGTAAACAGTGCAACAAGAGTTTCAGTGAGTTAGGGACTCTGAAGAGACACCAGCGTATCCACAATGGAGAAAAACCCTTTGTTTGTAAACGGTGTGACAAGGGTTTTAGTGATTCAGGGAATCTGAAGATACACCAGCGTATCCATACTAGAGAAAGACCCTTTGTGTGTAAACTGTGTGACAAGGGTTTCAGTGAGTTAGGGACTCTGAAGACACACCAGCGTGTCCATACTGGAGAAAAATCCTTTGTGTGTAAAGAGTGTGACAAGGGTTTCAGTCAGTTAGGTCACCTGAAGACACATCAGCGTATCCATACTGGAGAAAAGCCCTTTGTGTGTAAAAAGTGTGACAAGGGTTTCAATCAGTTAGGTCACCTGAAGATACATAAGCGTATCCATACTGGAGAAAAACCCTTCATCTGTAAACAGTGTGACACAGGTTTCAGTGAGTTAGCAAGTCTGAAGACACACCAGCATGTTCACACTGGAGAAAAACCCTTCATCTGTAAACAGTGTGACACAGGTTTCAGTGTGTTAGGGACTCTGATGAGGCACCAGCGTATCCACACTGGAGAAAAACCCTTTGTGTGTAAACAGTGTGACAAGGGTTTCAGTAGGTTAGACCTCCTGAAGAAACATCAACGTGTCCATACTGAAGAAAAGAATAGCAGATCTACAAGCTTGTGATGTCACGATCTGGTGTTGTAGTGGTGAGGACCCAAAAATGCAGAACTCGATGTCAAAGTACATGCAGGAAACCAAGGAGTGCAAATAAGAAGACTTTACTAAAGTTAAACACAGTTAACACAAGCATACACTGAACTCATATACAAAAGTACAAACATACACAGACTGACTGAGGAACGGACAGCAAAACAATGATCCAGCACAGAGAAAACACTGACTGGTTTAAATAGTCTCTGGCCAACTAGGCAGCCTTACTTATTTATTAGTCAACAACTCTCAGCTGTGATACCGGGAAGAGTTCAGATTGTCAAGCAGGTACTCACAGGAGGGGAGGGGAGGGGGCGTGCAAAGTGTGGTAGAACAGGGGAAGGGCAAGGGCCCGACCCAGAATGTGACACGTGAAGATTTGTGCAAGTCGTTGAATGAATGAAATGTTTGGATCGGGAGTCTGGTGCAACGCACAGGTCCTGGACCTGGTGAGAGCGTGAGATGTAGGAGGAGCCGGCTAGGAGTCAACCCATAGAGCAGAATTTTAAAATGCCCAAAAAAGTCATTTCAGAACCTAATCTTCTGAAGAGCTTGCCTCCCCGCATGAAATGCTATGAAACTCTATTTTGGGTGGATTTTTGAGCGGTGGTCACACCGTCTCCATAGCGTGGCCGTGTGTGTAGCTGTGTATGTTTGTTTGTGGGTGGGTGTGTGTGTGTGTCTGTATGTAGTCTGAGGTGTATGTAGCCTAAGTACCCCTGGGTGACCAGAGAGGTGCTGTTGAGTGTAGTCTGCCCTGAGCATCAACTGCAATACCAGCCTGAGTGACAAGTATGGCTCACACTCTCTCTCTCTCTCTCTCTCTCACTCACGCGCACGCAAGCAAGCCCCCCCCCCCCCCCCATTATTATTAATATTATTATTATTTTTAATATTTTATAAAAAAATATATTTTTAAATATTTGTTATTATTATTATTATTAATACTTTTAAATATGTATATATATTTTTTTTTGCTGTTGCGCAGCCTCCACGACCACCGCTCATTTCACACGGTGTGATTTTTGTTTAAGCATTTAAGGGTTAGTAACTAAAAGGCATGAAAGAATTAATATGCATTCATCAGGAGTAGAAAGCAGATATGATGCATTTGATTTGATTTCTGTGCATGTGCAATTTCACAATATATCATTTTATAGATGATTTGTTCTGGGCATGAAGGGGTTAATATTAAAAAAATCATAAATATTACATCTAATGCACTGTACATATTCACTTTCATGGATAAACACTGTAGAAAGCAAACTTTATGCATTTAGATCAAGAAGTTTGCATGAAATGCCATAAAACTCAATTTTGGGTATAGTGGTCTGGGCATTAAGGGGTTAATAACTAAAAATGCTCAAGGGATATCACCGGGCACCCTCTTGAATCCTTAAGAGGTGACCCTAAGCTACAAGAATCAATTGAGAAAAAAACTTTTACCGACAAAACCACATTCAGCCAAAAATCACCCCTTTTTCCCGGACTATAGGCGCCTATTACATGGAGCGAGGGGCCGCAATAGACCGTTTGTCAGCCTTCTGATTGGTCCCTGAGACTCCCTGACTGACCAACCAGAAAAAAACATTCACTTTTCGCTACCGGGGGTGGAGTTAAGCAGTGGGAGAAAGTCCTTTCAGTCTTCCACCGCGGTGCGCATTGCGGAGCACGGACAGCGTGCAGTACGGCGCTGGGCGAGTGGGCGACCATAGCGATTTCGATCATTATAATGAACTAGAAGCTGGGCCGCCCTTTGGGCGGCCCAGCGTCTAGTCGGCGACCTGGCCAACTCGGGAACGATGTAAATAGGGAATGAATGCCCCGCCCTTTAATGCAAACCCCATTATACTGTTGTCATAGGACCCGTTTTGACCATCTGTTTGCCTGTGTCCATTTATGCCCATATATGGAGATATCTGTATCTGTCTGTCTGTCTGTCGGCATCCATTTTATGTCCATATATCTTATGTTTGTCTTTGTCTCTTTTATTTTCTTTTTCTTTTTTGGAGCGGGAGAGTAAATTCAGCTTGAATTTTTTTGGAGAACTTGTTTTTTTTTCAGTCTTGTGCTGTTGATTTAGCTTGTCTTATGTTTGTCTCCTCCGTGTGCACCTCAGCCAACCCAGATCTCCACTACTGATCCTTGTTCTCTTCAGCAAAAGCTGTAAAGTAATTTAAATCTGCATCATCGATGTCCTCCCAGTCACACTCTTTGTTGCTTGTCTTATGTTTGTCTCCTCCTCCATCTGTTTGTCTGTGTCCCTTTATGCCCATTATGGAGATCTCTGTATCTGTCTGTGCCTCCGACTGTGTTGCAGACACAGTGCTGGTTCCCCCTTTAATGCAAACCCCATTATACCTGTTGTCATAGGACCCGTTTTGACCATCTGTTTGCCTGTGTCCATTTATGCCCATATATGGAGTATCTGTCTGTGCCTCCGACTGTGTTGCAGACACAGTGCCGGTTCCCCCTTTAATGCAAACCCCATTATACCTGTTGTCATAGGACCCGTTTTGACCATCTGTCTGCCTGTGTCCATTTATGCCCATATATGGATTGGAGATATCTGTATCTGTCTGTCTGCGTCCACTTTATGCCCATATATGGAGATCTTTGACCATCTGTTTGCCTGTGTCCATTTATGTCCATATATGGAGATATCTGTATCTGTCTGTCTGCATCCATTTTATGCCCATATATGGAGATCTATGCAGACACAGTGCCAGTTCCGGAAAATCCTGATGTCAGACATCAGAATCCGAACCTTTCGTGCTGGTTCCAGAAAATCGTGTATCGGGTCGGGTCGAGGCCGAGCACTGCACTACCTGCTGCGGTGTGGAACGCGCGTGCCGAATTTGAAATAGGGAATGAATGCCCCACCCTTTAATGCAAACCCCATGAATGCCCCACCCTTTAATGCAAACCCCAATATACCTGTTGTCATAGGACCCGTTTTGACCATCTGTTTGCCTTTGTCCAATTATGCCCATATATGGAGATCTCTGCACACACAGTACCGGTTGCGGAAAACTCTGATGTCAGACATCAGCTCCGCATACGGGCATTCATTTTATGCCCATATAATTTAGCTTGTCTTATGTTTGTCTCCTCCGTGTGCACCTCAGCCAACCCAGATCTCCACTACTGATCCTTGTTCTCTTCAGCAAAAGCTGTAAAGTAATTTAAATCTGCATCATCGATGTCCTCCCAGTCACACTCTTTGTTGCTTGTCTTATGTTTGTCTCCTCCTCCATCTGTTTGTCTGTGTCCCTTTATGCCCATTATGGAGATCTCTGTATCTGTCTGTGCCTCCGACTGTGTTGCAGACACAGTGCTGGTTCCCCCTTTAATGCAAACCCCATTATACCTGTTGTCATAGGACCCGTTTTGACCATCTGTTTGCCTGTGTCCATTTATGCCCATATATGGAGTATCTGTCTGTGCCTCCGACTGTGTTGCAGACACAGTGCCGGTTCCCCCTTTAATGCAAACCCCATTATACCTGTTGTCATAGGACCCGTTTTGACCATCTGTCTGCCTGTGTCCATTTATGCCCATATATGGAGATATCTGTATCTGTCTGTCTGCGTCCACTTTATGCCCACATATGGAGATCTTTGACCATCTGTTTGCCTGTGTCCATTTATGTCCATATATGGAGATATCTGTATCTGTCTGTCTGCATCCATTTTATGCCCATATATGGAGATCTATGCAGACACAGTGCCAGTTCCGGAAAATCCTGATATCAGACATCAGAATCCGAACCTTTCGTGCTGGTTCCAGAAAATCGTGTATCGGGTCGGGTCGAGGCCGAGCACTGCACTACCTGCTGCGGTGTGGAACGCGCGTGCCGAATTTGAAATAGGGAATGAATGCCCCACCCTTTAATGCAAACCCCATGAATGCCCCACCCTTTAATGCAAACCCCAATATACCTGTTGTCATAGGACCCGTTTTGACCATCTGTTTGCCTTTGTCCAATTATGCCCATATATGGAGATCTCTGCACACACAGTACCGGTTGCGGAAAACTCTGATGTCAGACATCAGCTCCGCATACGGGCATTCATTTTATGCCCATATATGGAGAACGCGCGTGCCGGTGGGACGAACGGTTCTCGAGATACGCGGATTACATACATACATACACACTAACAGAGATCTTTTGTTGACTCATGTGGCGTACGTGATGTCAGAGCCTTTTATGAAGTGATGTCACAATGAATCAGCGCTTGCGCCGATTTCCTCCGGAACAGCCTGATGTCAACAATGAGCTCCGCATAAGGAGATTCCGAACGTTTTGCGCCGGTTTCTGAAAACCGCGAGTCGGGTCGGGTTGAGGCCCGGCACTGCACTCCGTGCGGCGGCGGGGAACGCGCGTGCCGAATCTGAAGCCGGTGGGACGAACGGTTCTCGAGATACGCGGATTACAGACACACAGAGACTTCTCGCATTTATAGATAGATAAGCTTCAACAGACTAGTTCACATGAACCTTATCAATGTAACTAAGAGTTTCGATTGTGTACATATATTTTAAATGTGCAGAATTACGACAGCCAGCCTATTATGCAGTGGATTTATAGGGTGACTGATATCTTCTTAAACAAGATGGACTGCGCTTTCTCTCTCTGTATCTCTCCTCCGACTTTTTCAGAGGATTAAACTAATTAAAGCATGTATTTTGGGGGGCAAACCCCTGTTTTGCAATGTAACTACTGTACTTTTTTCTTCCCTTTTTATTAATATCACGTAGATGTGTTTCTTTTGGTACTTTAAATAGCTATGATGAGGCTATGAAAAATCTTTTTCCCCCATTCATTTCCAATATAAAAACAACCTGCCCTGGTGTTTCTGTCCCACTGGGATTAAACAAATTAAAACATATATTTTCGGGGGAAAGCTCCTGTTTTGCAATGTAATTACTGTACTTTTTTCTTCCCTTTGTATTAATATCACGTAGATGTGTTTCTTTTGGTAATTTAAATAGCTATAATGAGGCTATGAAAAATCTTTTCCCCCCATCCACTTCCATTATAAAAGAATCTGCCCTGGTAAATTTGTCTCTTTCTGACAAGAAAGAGACACAAGAGAAAGTTGTACAGTCAGCTGGGGGCATTAAGGCCACTGTGGCCTCAGGTCATGCCATTGGTTTGAGGGGCACAAGGCCAAACTGAGGGGCAACGATGGCCATGGCCTTCATGGCCTCCCTGAAATTCCTGCCCAGGTTGTGAGAGATAACCATGACATCCTGTGTAATATTTAGCTTTTGTACATCAATCAATAGTTTCTATAACCACCCCTATAACTTTTTCTGTACATTAGTTGTGTTATGAATGCATGGTCAAATAATAACACAGATACAGCAAGGACAGCAGAATGAAAGTTTAAACGACATGTTTAAAAAACATAAAACAAATCTTATACTGTATGCTCTCATCCCTAATGTGTGCTCTGTTCCCAGAAGTGCCAACCTATGCTTCCAGGGTTTTCTGCCCCCTCTTCCCTTCCGGCAGTTTTTATTTCCCGCAAGGTTGCCTTTTAATTTTCTTATTCTCTCCCTCAGGCAAGGCGAGCAGCACACCTGTTTGACAATTCTAGACATTCAGCGGCTTAAGGGCAAGAGATGGGGGTGTGAGAGTTAAGCAGAGGGATTGAAGGTGTTGAGCAGAAGTGACCAAACGATACAAATCACCAGATAAGGAAAAAAGCCTGTATTTCTCTCCACAGTAAGCTGTGAATGGGGGAAACAGCTAGTCAGCTTCAGACGTAGGTTAATGCTGGACATCAAGGTGCTGCTGAGAGTCTAGCTCCACCATTTATTGGATGTGGCCAGCTAATAGCTGTTATTAAGTAGCAGAGTTTAGCAAAAGCAATGTGGTCCCTGCCAAGGGCGTCACAAGGGTGGGGGGGGGAGTTACTAGGGCCCAAGGTGGAGGAGCCTTAATTATTTCATACATTTGCTATTGAAAAATAGCAGATATACAAGCTGCTTGCAGATCTGCTATTTTTGAAAAGTCGTGAAAATGTGTGCAAATCTTTTTGAATATATGTATTTTTTAAGCAAACATTTGTAACTCAGATTTTGCTTCTGGGGGGTCCTTGGAACTAAATATTTTGAGATTGGGGTCCTTGGCCAAATACATTTTAGACACGTAGACAAACGCTCACGCCTAAACATTATTTACTATTATGTCCCTATCGGTACGCAACTCGAACGGTGCTGAGTTGGCTCAAGCAACCTTCGCAATGCTCGGCCCGGCAACTCGCTCGCTTTAGCTCGCTCGGCGGCGCCTCACGTGGATCAAGGTCGACGCGCCTCCGTCGTGGTTTATCAATAACTATACTTGGCCAAAATGGCGAGAGAAGCACTTCCGTGTTAGGCATGGCCTCTGCTCTGCTCCGGTAGGAAAACGTCTATGACTGAGGAGCATGTCACATTTCTAGAGTAGTGGCGCTGTCCGTAGTTTGAAATACAATCAGCCAGTGTCTGGGCCTTTTGCACCTTGTTTCAGAAAAGTCTGTGCTTAGAAACATGTTCTTTATCAAACAAGCATGATGCCCAGGAAGTGCAGAGCTTTGATGGTGAATGGTTAGTCACGTTTATGTTGGGTGATGCTCACAGTAATGCTAATTTGACCATTAAATATCAGATTCAATGTAGCATTGTTCATGTACAGGTACATGAATAGTACATACGTGCTGTGCCTTGTGGGAGTCACTGCATGTAATTTTCCTTGTGATTTATTAGCTAAGTGCACAGGATGATGAAAACGGCTAGGGTTCGTGGGTCCGTTCCTCTCCCAGGTGAGGGTTTCTAGGGTTTCTACACCGTTGACTGTGGGGGATATTTATATTCAGGCCATGTTTCTATGCTGCAGTGAGTTCTTATTCCCTTCATTTTAAATACATCTCAATATAGGCTTTCTAGTACTTGTCGAGGGACTGCTGATTGTCTGTAATTTTCTGTGAGATAGAAATAACACTAGCAGCAGACGGTGTCAGTTGAGTGAAACATTTCAGACTTGGTGGGTGGCAAGTGTCTTTGGGTGACTGCTAATCACATGGAGGGAGGCAGTTCAGCCTGTGTCACACTGCAATACTGTTATTGCTACTTTAGTTTATTGTTTATTGTTGTAATTCATGCTTTTATTTTTGGCCTTGAGGTTGAGCTGTGACTTTGCACCAAAGACTGCATGGAACTTTTATTTATTTGAGGTTTTAGATGTTACATTTGAGAAGCAGACACCCAGACATTTAAGGAGAAGTATGGCTCTGTCTGTTGCATGGTGGGATGCAGGCTGTGGTCCAGCGTGGAGACGAGGTCAGGGGATCAGATGGTGAGATGAGGTAGCAAGATGTGTCCTCTGTCAGCCTTGTCTGGGACTTCATCCTCATGCCTGTCCTCCCTTAAGCCAATTTTTATAGGATATAGGATTGCTTCACTCTGATATTGTCTGTCTGACATTTATTTTTGCTGCTCTATCTCTCTCGCATTCACACAGACAGAAACAAACACACAGCATTGTATTTGAAGACTTAAATTATCAAAGGTGAATTAGGCAAGTCTGTGTGTACACAAACAACACATTCCCCCCTCCCCTTCCCCATCAAACAGGTTGTTGTCTTTGATGCTTTAATTGATAAAACTACTAACGAGCACTTGACACTTTATGGCCCAATCAATTACCTCAGAGCACAACCCCTCTGAAGTTCAAAGGGAGCAATTAAGAGCTCTGGACAGCTCCCACTGACAAAACGGGCTAAATCTCGATATTCCGACGGCCTGAAAATCCGAGAGTGAGGGATAGAGAGAGGGAGGGGTCCGGTCCTCCCCCCCCCAACCCTAACCCTGGCATGATTAAAATAATTAATTAATTAGCCTAAAAGCCAGCAATCTGAGCACATATCAATATATAAGGCCAAATCTCATTAAAACAATGTTTATAGATTAGAATCGTTACACACCTGCTGCCAAATAATTAATTATATAATTCCAGTTCACTAAAATGTAGGTCATTTCAATTAAGCTCTCACTCACTCCAGTCAGCACATCTGAACAGCATGACATAATAGGCTATAGAATGGATCTTCAGCCAAGCAGTTGTGACTTGTGAATGAAAACGTTGGATTATTTCTTCAAAATGCACACACACACGCACACACACACACACACACACACACACACACACACACACACACACACACACACACACACACACACACACACACACACACACACACACACTGTGTCCTAGCTGAACACTGAACAGCATTTCGGACTTTAAGTCTCTCTGACTTTAAGGCCATCGGAAAATCACCACGCACCCGACAAAACGTCCCTCCAAGGGATGAATGTCAACATAAACAGTGGAATAGAAACACTATACAGCCAGGGGGATGTGTCTTTCTCCAAGGAAACACCCCAGCACGATAATATAGTGACTGATAAGGGAAATGACTGCTAAAAAATGTATATACTGTACATACTGTATATATTAAATGGTCTTAAAGTTAAAAGGATATTAAAGTAACATGTCTCTGTATTGTATATCACTAAGTTGTTTTCATTCTCAGAAACAGCCTTTTTTGTATGTCGTAAAGCACCTGATAACAATGAAGTGTAAATTGATGAATGGTTTAGTTTACTTTCCTTTTGACTTGATTACCAGTAGGTAATCACTGTGGGTAATTACCCTGTGTGCAGCAATGTATGCCAGGCTATTGTAATCAGACCTACAGCATATCCATGTGTGTCTGTCTGTTGAAAAATCAAACCTCGGTTCGAAGTGGAGCGGTGAATCTGTGTGTGTGTGTGTGTGTGTGTGTGTGTGTGTGTGTGTGTGTGTGTGTGTGTGTGTGTGTGTGTGTGTGTGTGTGTGTGTGTGTGTGTGTGTGTGTGTGTGTGTGTGTGTGTGTGTGTGTGTGTGTGTGTGTGTGTGTTTTTGTGCCTGCACAACAGCGCCCCTCCTTTAACTTGTGTGGCCACTCAAGGTATTGCCAGGCTACAGACATACCCAGCCAGCCAGCCAGCCAGCCACATAGCCAGCCAGCCAGCCAGCCACAGACATACCTGTCTATTGGGAGCGCTTTCACCGCTCCAAAAACCTGAGAGCGGATGGGCAGATTTTCAGGGCACTTGGTGGGAATGAATAATCTGTAGACTGCCCCCAGCCTTAAGAGATGATTACCTTTCAGGCTAAAATGGCATGTGCCTCCTTAGGCTACAGGTCATAGATTATATGGGGAACAGAGAAACATACTGTAGAACAAGATATGTTGTTGTGGGCAGAATTAATGAGCTGTTAAGCTGCCTGAAACATTGCATAGCATTTTAACTGTTAATACAGTGGCAATCTAGGAACCCATTCAGTGTGTTGGGAGGATTTGCAGTTTGTGTTTCACTCCCACACCGTGGTGGTCACTTTGGAAACATTCAAAACATAAGCTACACTGTGCTGTATTTTGCAAACACACATGCATATACGTTTTTTAAAAGATCCAGCTCTATTACATTTTATTTAACCAATTTGCCTGAAGCTAACATATTTTATAGTTAACACTGATATGCCAATGCAAAAACATCTCCCTTCAAAACAGAGTGCTGTTATGCTATGCGGCCCAAACTCAGGGAAGCAACAGTTCGCCTGAGGCCCCTGGGGGCCCTTCATGAGCAGATGACTGACCATTACATTTGTGTCATTTTCAGTGTATCCTACAGCAGTGATACTCTAATAGCTGAGCCTGTGGGCCACATTACAAAATGGGAAGCGGCCAGGGACCAGTTGATAAAATGACAACATTAATGATACTCGATAACTTAGTCTTTCATTGGTGCCTTATCTTGTCGATCTGACACTGTTTTCTGTCAAATTAAACATAGTGGTATTGAATTTACATGAGCTGGTAAAATGAAAACCAAAGCATCCGCCCATTTTAGGTCCGGCAAGTGCCGGTTCTCGCCATCAGCTTCGGTGCTTGCTGACGCTCATCTTTGCTGGCTGCTGCTCTGAATGAGTGCACGCTGTTTTCCCTTCCTGGATGATTATTCATGTAATAATAATGTAATTAGGCTCAAATATAAGATAACTAGAAGCTCGGCCGCCCGGGCGAGCGGACCAGCCTACTCGGGAATGATGTACATAGGATGAATGATGTACATAGAATGAATGCCCCGCCCTTTAATGCAAACCCCATTATACCTGTTGTCATAGGACCCGTTTTGATCATTGCATCCATTTTATGCCCATATATGGAGATCTATGTATCTGCCTGACGGGCAGCCGAGCGTCTAGTCGGGGACCGGCCTACTCGGGACGGTGTCTGTTTTCCTGTGTCCATTTATGCCCATATATGGATATATGTGTATCTGTCTGTCTGCGTCCATTTTATGTCCATATATAGAGATCTCTGTATCTGTCTATCTGTGTCCCTCTTATGCCCGTGTATGTGCCGGTTCCGGAAATACCTGATGTCAGACATCAGCTCCGCATACGGAGATTCCGAACCTTTTGCGCTGGTTCCGGTAAACCGCGTATGTGTCAGGGAACGCGTGTGCCGAATTTGAGGCCGGTGGGATGAACGGCCCCATTAAACCTGTTGTCATAGGACCCGTTTTGACCATCTGTTTGCCTGTGTCCATTTATGCCATACTCTATATGGAGATATCTGTATCTGTGTCTGCATCCATTTTATGCCCATATATGGAGATTTCTGTATCTGTCTGGCTGTGTCCCTTTTATGCCCGTATATGGAGATCTCAATATCTTAGGGTTAAGATGAGTAAATCTTCAACTACTTTCAGATTTCACTTCATGGCACATCATTTGAAAGCTTACAATCAAATCTACACTTTCATAATCAGTCAAATGTGAAAAATGACTGTGCCCTACACAAGGCACATATTCTATCAGACCTTGTCACATATTGATATGTAATTTCAGACTTTACTTGACAGATGCTTGATTGATGATGCTGTTACAGATGATACAGAATATGACAAGTTCTACTCTGCCTTCAGACAAAGCATGGTGCTATGGTGTCCTTTACCTGTCAGATTACTACAGAGGTTGTCACTTCTATGAAAGCCCTCCTGTTCCTTTCTACGCAGCCATTGCTCTTGAAAGGAGGACAAAAATGAGAAATCATTCTCAGTCAGTACACAGCTCTGTGGAGTGCGCTATGCTATTCTTACCAGAGATAGATTATAGATTGAAAGCAGAGAGGGTTCAGGCATTGTCACCGTCTGCGGAGCTCACCCTCAATGTTCAAGCCATTAATCAAACTCAATGAAAAGACAGGAGCGATAAGCAGATTTGTATATCTGATCTGCCCCTTCCCCCTATCTCCCGCTCTTTGGCCTGACCTTATTTGTGACATTTTGACAATTTTACGAGGCAAGATGAGCCATGGATAAGCTTCTACCTTGGGATCCTGAGAACATTCCCCTTAAGTGGTGGCACTGGTGTGTGCCAGCAGCTTGTCACTACAGTATGCAGAGTTATCACAACTATATATATTTTTTTTGAGCGGTGGTAAACCGCTCCATAGAGTGGCTGTTGAGCGGTGGTAAACCGCTCCATAGAGTGGCTGTGCGTGTGTCTGTAGCCTTTTTCCTCAGCGTTTTGCCATAGCAAAACGTGTGTGTGTAGCATAGCCTGTACATCCTAGACTCAAATCCTAGTCTGAAGACGTTATGCAAGCACGACCACTGCTCACTGTTCACATTGGGTGTGATTTTTATCACATAACCAGCCTTTTATTCGTCCTGAGGGCACGATAAAAGGACTGAGAGGATGATAAGCTTAGAGTGATTGTGTAACACACATTGTATAGTGGGTTACGGATTATATTCACACCTATCGACACACACCATGCAGTTGTTGTAGATGTGTGTTTTTGCCTAATAATTGTTCCTACAATTATTGTGTTTTGGTAATGCAGTCTCATACCTGGCCACTGTGTGGTGCAGAAACATTGTAAATGGGCTAATGATCACTAATTAGCAGAGACAGAGTGACCTGCAGGCCTGCACTGATCAAAGACTCAGCTAGTCAGTTCTCTAATCAAGCTGAGCCAGTACACCTGTGTAGGTTCAGACAGAGAAAAACTCATTCACTCACAGAGCAGATGAGAGGTGCACACAGTGCACACAGCACAGAGACAAGTGTTGAATTCTTTAATACTTTTATGAACATATACCATTGAGAAGCAAGGTAACTATCCCACTGTTATGGTTTCATTTAAGAGTAACAATTAAGTGGAAATTACTTTGGTTTTGATGTGTTGAATTGTTTGATTTATAGAACCCACTTGTGGAGTCACTGGGGCAGCCATTACTGTGTTTGTGCCCAGCCTGTTTCACAGAATCGGTGAGACTGTTATTCTTTTCAAATGAAGGGATGATGTTTTGTTCCTTTTTGCACTTTTGAGTTACTTGTGAACACTCTGAAGAGTAATGGTTTACACATGGAGTTTATGTTTTGAACTATTGATTACAAAATGGAAGTAATCCATTTTGCCATGCCATGCAAGAGTACTGTACAAGAGAGTACTGAATTCATGTGAAGATGCTTTTTGTTTAAAATACATTGTTGTAAAAAAAGAGTATGTACAAAGATTTTAAAATGCACAAGGTGTTGCATACAGTATTTCATTTATTATTTTAATTTAAAAAGAAAAGTTCATGTAATGCTATTTCATGGTTAAAAACTTTAAAAGCACAGACAGTAGATATACTATGATACTGATGGGATTCCTCTGACCCTGTCTGGTGACAGGTCAGGTTTTTTGTGTTGGATTGGATTTCTTTCCAGTGACCATTCCGATTGATGGCGAGCTTCCCAACCAGGATCTAGAGACCGAGCAAGTATTCCAAAATACTCTGACCACTGGACAGATCCTACTGCACTCTGCGGTGTGGTAGGCCTACCTCTGCAACTCCCCCACTCTCAGCTGCAGTAGCCCCAATTCCCCCTCTCTTCCCCTCACACGCACACACACATACACATACTCACCCTGGAACTTTGAACTCTGATACGTACAGTATTGGTACTTTGATTCCCACCTGGAACTCACATATACACTGACATCGTAACCTTCGCGGTAACCATGGAACTCTGAGTCTGAACTCTGAATACATATATACTGATACTACACTACACTTACCTTACCTTACCATCCCGTTGAATTGGGTCACATGACTGAGTGGTATATTACTTACCTTGTGGTGGTTGATGTTTACAGAATGTAATTGTCCATTTTGATTATTTGATTTGAAACAACTTGAACTTGATTTGAAGGTTAAAGGAGAACTTTGAGGTCAAGTTTAGAAGGGTGCACCCAATTAGATATAGACTGAACTTGAAAAGTGAAAGTGGCCAAGCAATTGCTACTACTTGTGTTGGATCCAACTGTTTCGTATTTCCCCCCATTGTATGTTTACATGTTTGTTTGTTTGTTTTTCAATATAACTGCCGGCAATCATTTACAATTTAACCCCTTGGTGTCTGCGTCTCATTTAAGCATTTCCCACAGCTCCAGCAGTCGAACCTAGTAGATAACTAGCCCAGATCACACTTTGGTGCCTTATAGGTGCTATTGCTACAACCCTGAAGTGTCACTCATTCCCTTGTGGCACAAGTAGGCGTTACAATTGGCGAGCTAGCCAGGAGCTGTGTTGGATGCTTATTTGACCATATATGGTTATTACTGATTTGCAACTGGTTTCACTCAAATTCGGGTATCCAAACCAGGCAAAATGGAAATTGTGATTAGAGAGTCGATCAAAATACCCAACTCGGTAATAGTTAGTGGACTAGTTGGGAACTCCACTGATCTTGAAGTCGGTACTTACCTTGAGCAATATGGTGAAATTAACCGATACCTCCCCATTGATGACAAAAATTCAGATTTTCATCAACACATGATAGTAGAATTCAAAAGTGGCGCTGCCATTGAAACACTAGAGCCCTTGCTGCCGCTTAAGTTTGAAAGTCCCACTCGTGAGAATACAGTCTTTGAAATCCAGAGATTGGCAAGTGTTTTTGCGTTAAATGCCCGCGTCAACGCTACCAAAACCTACATGGAGGAGCTGCGTTCGATTGCCAGGCTGAGTGGCAATTCACTTGAACAACTGCTTAAAGAAGAGCTGGAGAATCTTAGGTTGTCTTCCACTCCCCTTAAAGGTTCTTCCGCTGATCAGAGCCAACCCCTTCTCACCGAACAACTTACACCCGATCCATTGTCTTCAAGTTCACACCCTTCTGATCTTGCAGTCCTTGAATCCCCTCATGATACCACAACTAAAAACCTGACCGACTCCCCCTCAATGTCAGCTTCACCAGCTGCAGTTCAGGCCAGTATACGGCCCACAATTGATTTAAACCCACCCGATGTGCAACGAGTGGTGGTGGAACATGTAGTTCGCAGTAGTGGCGCCTCGTCACACTTCACTACACCCACTAGGCTTCGTGCCTTTTCAGGGAAAATCCCTCGACCTAACACCGAAGCAGATTATGATACCTGGCGCGCAAGCGTTGAAGTCCTGATGAAAGATCCTTCCGTTTCTGACTTGCAGTGCACACACCGCATACTTGACAGCCTTCTTCCACCTGCAGCAGAGTTAATCAAGCATCTAGGCCCACAGGCTCAACCCTCTGCCTACCTTGAACTACTTGATTCTGCCTATGGAACGGTTGAAGATGGTGACGAACTCTATGCGAGATTCATGGGTACATTCATGAATCATGATGAAAAGCCATCCTCATTTCTACATAGACTGCATGTGTGTCTGAGCCTGACTATGCGGCGCGGTGGTGTGTCAGCACCAGAATTTGACAAACAGCTCCTAAAGCAGTTCTGCCGTGGCTGCTGGGATAATTCCCTAATAACTGATCTCCAACTTGGAAAAAGAAGGGACAATCCACCTTCTTTCCCAGAACTCTTGTTAATGTTAAGAACAGAAGAGGACATACAGGCTGCGAAAGTCAGCCGTATGAGACAGCACTTGGGCACTGTCAAGCCTGCTCCTAGTATCACTAAGCAGCGCACTATGTCTCATCTACAAACAGCACAGGCCACTCCTGATTCTGGTCCTGTCACTGAATTTGAGATGCTGAAAAAACAAATGGCAGACCTCAGCGCCCAGCTGAGCAGCATGAAAAGTGAGAGCAATAAACTGAAACAACCGAAACAGGAGAAAGCTCAGTCCGCTGCAGCGACTGCTACAACTGAGGCCCAACCTGTGAAAAATAAAGTTACCAAGAGATCTACCACCAAAACTAAAAGCATGCCACGCCCTTGGTATTGCTTTCAATGCGGTGAGGATGGTCACATCAAGCCTGCTTGTGACAACGAGCCAGATCCTTCCCTTGTAGCTGCCAAGAACAAGCAGTTAAAGGAAAAACAGTCCTTGTGGGAAACCACAAATGCCCCTGACAACGAGACCCATTTAAACTGACTGGTGCTCCCATCGAGGGACATATGGGAGCAACAGCAGAAAAATCCAGTCCCAGACCAAACAAACCTGAACTGAAGAGAGTTCAGGCTAAAGAACAGTCTGTAAAAATTCCAAAGGGCCTCATTGGGAATAAAACTACAGCTCAAGTGATAATTAAAGGAAATGACACCAACTGTCTTTTGGATACGGGGTCCCAAGTGACAACTATACCCCAGTCTTTCTATGAGACCCATCTTTCAGATCTGACTATCCATCCACTAAATGGTCTTCTTGATGTGGAGGGTGCCAATGGTGAATCAGTCCCCTACTTAGGCTATATAGAGCTCCCCATAACTTTCCCTAAAGACTTTGTAGGCTCTGATATTGAAATTCACACCTTGGCCCTGGTTATTCCCCACCTCCGCTCTGCAAGCCAAGAACAGGTTCTTATTGGCACTAACACCCTTGACGTGCTTTATGCAGATTTCTCTGCTGACCAGAACCTCTCTACTTTTCAGCCTTCAGCTTATGGCTACCGAGCCGTTCTTAAAATTCTCAGACTGCGTCAGGATATCTCCTGCAGTGATTCCCTTGGCGTGGTGAAGATGCAAGGAAAGACCTGTGAGGTTGTCCTCGCAGGAAAGACCATTGTCCTGGAGGGAACAGTTAACATGCCCAATGCTCACACTGAGAAGTATGTTATCCTGGAACAACCTTCAGCCTCTTCCTTACCTGGTGGCTTACTGGTTTCGACAAGCCTAGTAAGTTTGCCAATGAAACAGCCCTGCCGGTTACCTGTTGTGCTGAAAAATGAAACTGATCATGACATTGTCATACCACCCAGAACAGTATTGGCAGATGTTAATGCTGTAGTGCGAGTGCTTCACAAAGAGCAGACGGTGAAAGAACCGAACTCACCTGACATGCAGAAAGAGTCCATTCAATCCGAATTTGATTTCGGAGATTCCCCCTTACCTCCTGAATGGATAGAACGAGCAACAAAAATGCTAAATTCCATGCCAGAAGTCTTCTCCCAACATGACCTGGATTTTGGTCAGACCGATAAGGTCAAGCACCATATCAAGCTCAACGATGAAACACCGTTTAAGTACAGAGGTCGTCCCATACATCCACATGATGTGGATGCAGTGAGGAAACACCTTCAGGAACTTCTCGACTCAGGAGTGATACGAGAATCAGAATCCCCCTTTGCTTCCCCCATCGTAGTCGTAAGGAAGAAGAATGGTTCCGTTCGTCTTTGCATAGACTACAGGAAGCTAAACCTTCAAACCATCAAGGACGCGTATTCCCTTCCAAAGTTAGAGGATGCGTTCTCTGCGTTGGCTGGGTCAAAGTGGTTCTCTGTTCTCGACTTGAAGTCGGGGTATTACCAAATAGAAATGGAAGAATCCGACAAACAGAAGACAGCGTTTGTTTGCCCATTAGGATTTTGGGAATTCAACAGAATGCCCCAGGGAATCACTAATGCGCCATCAACCTTCCAGCGACTTATGGAGAAGTGTATGGGAGACATGAACCTAAAGGAGGTTTTAGTGTTCATTGATGACCTGATCATTTTCTCATCATCTTTGGAAGAACATGAGAAGCGCCTGAAGCATGTGCTTCAGCGACTGAAGGAATATGGATTGAAGCTGGCTCCAGAAAAATGTAAATTTTTCCAGACCTCAGTGAAATACCTTGGACATATAGTCTCGGAGCTCGGTGTGGAAACGGACTCAGAGAAGATCATGGCCTTAACGACGTGGCCTGTCCCTACCAACCTGAAGGAACTTCGTTCTTTTCTAGGGTTCGCTGGATATTACAGAAGGTACATAAAGGGGTACTCCAATATCGTCAAGCCTCTTAACGAGCTAACCTCTGGATATCCACCGATCGGAAAGGGAAGAAAGAAACTCGACAAAGGCTCAAGCTCAGAGTACCACAACCCAAAGGAGTCCTTTGGTCAAAGGTGGACACCCCGTTGCCAGGAAGCCTTTGATCTGATAATCCAAAAACTGATATCAGCTCCAGTCTTGGGCTTTGCAGACTCTCAGCTTCCTTACATCCTCCATACTGATGCCAGCACAGTTGGCTTGGGGGCTGCATTGTACCAAGTCCAGGATGGCCAACCAAGAGTCATAGCTTTCGCAAGCCGAGGACTTTCAAAAAGTGAAACCAAGTACCCTGCGCATAAGCTTGAATTCTTGGCCCTCAAGTGGGCAGTCACTGATAAATTTGCTGATTACTTATATGGTACAGATTTCACGGTGGTAACTGACAGCAACCCCATGACTTATGTCCTAACATCGGCCAAACTCGATGCAACGAGTTACAGGTGGCTGTCTGCCCTCTCCACCTATTCCTTCCAACTCCAGTACAGAGCTGGCAAGCAAAACCTCGATGCCGACGCACTGTCTCGTCGCCCTCACGACACCCTGGAGGATGACCCGACATCACGAAAGGAGAGTGAAAGAATCCAGAAATTCACTGATTATCACCTAAGTGATACCGAACATTCACACGCTGTACCTCAAGATGTGGTCCAGGCCATATGTGACCGGCATACTGTCACCGTTACTGAAGGCAACGATGCCGAAATCCCTTGCCCTGGGGTAGCTCTAGTTGAGTCCCTTGCTCATCATTCTACAGCCATTCCAGACAGCTTCCAGGATGAACAAGTTGACGGTTTCCCTCTAATTCCCTCTCTTACGGAGGATGAGCTGAGAGAGAAGCAGAGATTGGATCCTGCAATCAATGAGGTGATTGTTCAGATTGAAACTGGTCAAACTCCACCTACCAGTCTCAGGGAAGAACTTCCAGAACTTCCCTTACTGCTACGTGAGCTGAACCGCCTGGAGCTGCGGAATGGAGTCCTGTATCGAAGGAGGCAAGATGGACCCGATATCATCTTCCAGCTAGTGCTTCCTGTGGAGCTGAGACCAATAGCACTTAAGAGCCTCCACAACGACATGGGTCACATGGGAGTCGAGCGGACAGTGGATCTGGTGAGAGCCAGATTTTACTGGCCGAAAATGTACATGGCCATTGAAAATATGATCAGAACTTGTGAGCGTTGCGTTCTTCGCAAGTCCCTCCCTGAGAGAGCCGCTCCACTAATGAACATAAAGACCAGTAGACCTCTTGAACTGGTGTGTATGGACTACCTGTCCTTGGAACCAGACCGGTCCAACACCAAAGATATATTAGTCATCACAGACCACTTCACTAAGTACGCGGTAGCGATACCGACTCCAAACCAGCGAGCGCGTACTGTAGCAAAGAGTCTGTGGGAGAACCTAATTGTTCATTATGGTTTTCCTGAGCGTTTACATAGTGATCAAGGTCCTGATTTCGAGTCTAAGACCATAAAAGAACTCTGTGAACTTACGGGCATGAAGAAGGTGCGGACTACACCTTACCATCCCAGAGGGAACCCGGTTGAGAGATTCAACCGTACTCTCCTCCAAATGCTTGGAACACTAAGTCAACAGGATAAACAGCACTGGAAAGACTTTGTCAAACCTCTTGTACATGCTTACAATTGCACAAAAAACGAGGTGACAGGATTCTCTCCTTACGAATTAATGTTTGGGAGACAACCAAGGCTTCCGATCGACTTAGCTTTTGGTTTACCGACCAATGCCAGTGGAAAGTCTCATTCCCAGTATGTCAGTGACTTAAAGAGCCGTTTGGAAGAGAGTTACAGGATTGCAACCTCTAACGCCCAGAAGAATGCTGACCGCAACAAGACACGTTTTGATAAACGAGTCACAGAGTCAACCCTGGATGTGGGTGATAGAGTTCTTGTCCGTAATGTGAAGCTGCGTGGAAAGCACAAACTAGCAAACAGGTGGGAGGATGATGTCTATGTTGTCATCAAGAAAGCTGGAGAGATGCCGGTCTACACGGTCAAGCCTGAGGGTAAAGATCGACCTGTACGTACCTTGCATCGTGACCTGTTGCTCCCTTGTGGCTTTCTGTCCACTACTGCTATGGATGAACCTGTCAGTAAACCTGCTGTCAGGAAACCAAGGACAAGACAGAATCCTGATGTTGAAAGTGAAGAGGAAGAGGAATCTGACTCAGAGAGTCTACCTACCAGGGTTGTATATCCTGTTCAGGCCCAAGAACCTGACATATTCTTCGCAGTCCAAGATACTCACAAGTTGAGAAATCCTCCTTGTGTGAACAACCAATCACGTGAACGTGATGTGTCATCTCCTGATGTTCCTGCTCCTCCAGCAGTTGAATCTCCTGAAGAGGACACAGATGGAAACCTACCTGAATATGATGAACCTGTAATGGAAAACCTACCCGAACATGTCAACTTACCTGATGAGAACTCATCCGAATGTGACGATTCAACTGGACCAGACCCCTTACCTGAAAATGTCTTGGAGGACATTGGCAATGGGACCTGTCCAGAAGAAGAGACCCCTCCGGACACATGTCTGCAACCACCTGAGGAAGCGTCCCTCAATGTAAATGAGCCTTCCCCAGTGTTGTCAGATGTGCAAGAAGAGGACACATCTGAAAAAGAAGAAACTACACCTGAGCCGTCCAGTTCAGTAGAGACACAGAATGAACCACCCCAAGATACTGATACCTCTCTCCGTCGCTCTCTGAGACCACGCGAGATGCCTGAGAGACTTCAATATTCTAGTTTGGGAAATCCCTTATTGTTTGTCGTGAACTCCCTCTTCCAAGGCCTGAGTGAGGCATTTGCAAGTTCCATGCAAACGTCATCATCTGAATGCACAGGGACGTGCATATCGTCAAGAGGGGAGGGTGTAACACACATTGTATAGTGGGTTACGGATTATATTCACACCTATCGACACACACCATGCAGTTGTTGTAGATGTGTGTTTTTGCCTAATAATTGTTCCTACAATTATTGTGTTTTGGTAATGCAGTCTCATACCTGGCCACTGTGTGGTGCAGAAACATTGTAAATGGGCTAATGATCACTAATTAGCAGAGACAGAGTGACCTGCAGGCCTGCACTGATCAAAGACTCAGCTAGTCAGTTCTCTAATCAAGCTGAGCCAGTACACCTGTGTAGGTTCAGACAGAGAAAAACTCATTCACTCACAGAGCAGATGAGAGGTGCACACAGTGCACACAGCACAGAGACAAGTGTTGAATTCTTTAATACTTTTATGAACATATACCATTGAGAAGCAAGGTAACTATCCCACTGTTATGGTTTCATTTAAGAGTAACAATTAAGTGGAAATTACTTTGGTTTTGATGTGTTGAATTGTTTGATTTATAGAACCCACTTGTGGAGTCACTGGGGCAGCCATTACTGTGTTTGTGCCCAGCCTGTTTCACAGAATCGGTGAGACTGTTATTCTTTTCAAATGAAGGGATGATGTTTTGTTCCTTTTTGCACTTTTGAGTTACTTGTGAACACTCTGAAGAGTAATGGTTTACACATGGAGTTTATGTTTTGAACTATTGATTACAAAATGGAAGTAATCCATTTTGCCATGCCATGCAAGAGTACTGTACAAGAGAGTACTGAATTCATGTGAAGATGCTTTTTGTTTAAAATACATTGTTGTAAAAAAAGAGTATGTACAAAGATTTTAAAATGCACAAGGTGTTGCATACAGTATTTCATTTATTATTTTAATTTAAAAAGAAAAGTTCATGTAATGCTATTTCATGGTTAAAAACTTTAAAAGCACAGACAGTAGATATACTATGATACTGATGGGATTCCTCTGACCCTGTCTGGTGACAGGTCAGGTTTTTTGTGTTGGATTGGATTTCTTTCCAGTGACCATTCCGATTGATGGCGAGCTTCCCAACCAGGATCTAGAGACCGAGCGAGTATTCCAAAATACTCTGACCACTGGACAGATCCTACTGCACTCTGCGGTGTGGTAGGCCTACCTCTGCAACTCCCCCACTCTCAGCTGCAGTAGCCCCAATTCCCCCTCTCTTCCCCTCACACGCACACACACATACACATACTCACCCTGGAACTTTGAACTCTGATACGTACAGTATTGGTACTTTGATTCCCACCTGGAACTCACATATACACTGACATCGTAACCTTCGCGGTAACCATGGAACTCTGAGTCTGAACTCTGAATACATATATACTGATACTACACTACACTTACCTTACCTTACCATCCCGTTGAATTGGGTCACATGACTGAGTGGTATATTACTTACCTTGTGGTGGTTGATGTTTACAGAATGTAATTGTCCATTTTGATTATTTGATTTGAAACAACTTGAACTTGATTTGAAGGTTAAAGGAGAACTTTGAGGTCAAGTTTAGAAGGGTGCACCCAATTAGATATAGACTGAACTTGAAAAGTGAAAGTGGCCAAGCAATTGCTACTACTTGTGTTGGATCCAACTGTTTCGTATTTCCCCCCATTGTATGTTTACATGTTTGTTTGTTTGTTTTTCAATATAACTGCCGGCAATCATTTACAATTTAACCCCTTGGTGTCTGCGTCTCATTTAAGCATTTCCCACAGCTCCAGCAGTCGAACCTAGTAGATAACTAGCCCAGATCACACTTTGGTGCCTTATAGGTGCTATTGCTACAACCCTGAAGTGTCACTCATTCCCTTGTGGCACAAGTAGGCGTTACAATTGGGTAACAGGTAACCAATCAGAAAGTACCACCACATGGGGAGCCCACTGGCCTACTGGTCCAGGCGCATACCACTTAGGTATTTCCACATAGGCATGGATGCCTGGCGGTAAAAAAACTAAAAGAAAGTACCACCACTCGCTGAACTTTCATGTGAAGGAAAACAAAATCACAACATCTAAAAACAAACAGGGGCTCTAGTCTTGGTAATATATAAGGCTATGGGTCAGTGATAAATGATTGCCTTGGCATGCATTCGTTGTTGCCCTTGTTATCCAACCTCTGGCCCGGCTGCATCAGCGGCTGATACGCCACACGGCGCACGCAGCCATGCGCACAGTCAAATCATCAGTGTTAATTGAACTCAGAGCGGCTCTATTTTTACACATGGCTTTTGCAGTTGATCTCTGGTTTTGGCTTGGTGTTTTACTTCCAGATCACAGATACACATTACATTATAAGTTTCCAATTTCCAATTTCTGTGAATTATCCTAGTCTTCATTTTTGGTTGCATATTAGTTTTTGGTTTCATCGACTTTGTTGTTGTTGTTTCTAAATCAATTTGAGAAGCATTAGTTTAATATATTAAAGTTTTAAGAAAGTTATGGATGTTTTAGCCACTTGATTATTGCATGATGTTATTTCTCTGGCTGTGTTCAAACTAAATTCTTTATTTATTTTGGTCTCTTATTACTTAACACTTTAACAAAAAGACAAAAACAAAAAATGGCTGTGACATTACAATTCTTGCTAGCATGTGGTGGAAAGCCATTTCACTTGGTTTATTATGCATCTACTGTAGAAATAATGGGAAGACTATTTTTCTCTCCGTATCCATGTGCACCCCAGAGACACCTTCAGTGCAGTGCTCACCCTCACCATCAGTCTTTGTAAATAGGACATCAGTTCTATTTATTATCACCCAATTTACTGGCCACTGTAAGCTTGCCTTGGAAACCGTCTCTAGTCTACAGTATAGAGTAGCTGCTGAATGTCACCATAGTGACAAAGGGCCCCAGTCTGGTCTGACAAGCAGCAGTTGTGAGTTTGTAATGAACACCTTGCTACGACCGTAGTGTGTGTGTGTGTGTGTGTGTGTGTGTGTGTGTGTGTGTGTGTGTGTGTGTGTGTGTGTGTGTGTGCGTGTGCGTGTGCGTGCGTGTGTGTGTGCGCGCGCGCGATAACCACTGACCAAGCTCTACTGGATTCTTGGGAACATCCAGTCATTCTCTCAAACTGGCCTGTGGGTGTTGAGTGAACATCAGATTAATGTATATGGATATATTAATACCCTCCTAAATACACTAACGCTAATCTCATTTTCCTTCTGGATTGTAAATGTTGAGGCCACCCCTCTTAAGTCTCCTATCATCAAGGGAGTTGTCAATCACAGCTGTATGGTAACCATGCACACAGGATTGATTACTTCAACTGACTGATTAAAGTGGAAGTATGTAAGTAGGGGATAATACAGTACATTATTATACTACATGCTGGGCATTATTGCCAATACTGTAAGCCTTGACATGGTGATGCATCAACCTGACGGCTTATTACACTACGTACGCTTGGATACTTCTTATGATGGAAATCAATCCTTTAATATTAATTTAAATATTGATTTCAAAGTTATTATTAACGTATAGCTTCCGATAAAAGGGTAATCCATTGGATTACGTGATTAGGACTGTCGAGGTACAACACAGCTGTCTAGTGTATGCAGAAATTGCATACAGCACATTTCTTTGATTGATAAATCAGAATTGAGTGTTGAATTTGAGCAAAGCCTTTATCATAATAAAGTGGTATTAATACTATTATGGAATACCACTTTTAAGACCTTTCCGTTTGCAAATCATTTGCCTATACAGCTCCATTGAGCCTCTGTATGTCTTTCAATGATGTGCAGTGCCAGTGCTATTATATTAAGATATCCTTAATTGAAATGATATCATTAGGTAATGCTGCAGGTATGATTTCCTCTTTATATGGAGCCTCTCCAGGAAATAATTAAATAGGTCAGCTTAACTTGAGCCTGTAAAACCCTCATTAGAACCTATGCATGGATACGGACGGTATGTTGTATGAAATGTTGGCAACTGAACTTGCGCCTCTCTGCTACAAAGTGCTTTCTCATCTTGCGTGCATGTGCACGCGTGTGAGGGTGTGCGTGCGTGTGCCTGCGTTTTATTTCACATGACTTTGATGTTGAATTACAGGCAGTTCCACTAAAGGATTTAGTACATTTGCATTCTTATATTGGTGGAAATTAACATTTATTTCCTATATTAGCTAATGCTTATAAATTGGTGCCGCCATGCAGAGTTTGATAAATGCTTAAGCTGACACTTGACATTTTGACAGACTACTTTGTCACCCACCAGGCAGAGCTTTAACTGAGACTTCTCCTCTGGTCACAGACCCTGAGGGAGACTCCAGTCTAAGTCCTTCATTGTTTGATGCTCATCATTTAGTTGAGCTTGAGCTTGGCGATGGGAAAACAACATACTTTGGCTCCAGGGGTTTGATATGCTCTCCCATATGGTGGGCCCCCAGCCACAGGCAATAAGCGCTGTGACATTTATCTTATTTATGCTCCGTCTCTCACTGCTTTCTGGAAATTACAGGCTTCCCCATGGAGTTGAACAGGGATTGAGGAGTTTATCTTCTTCAGTAAGATCATTAAGCAGTTTTTACATTTTAGATTACATTTCATTTACTTATCAGTCCAGTAGGCCGTTGTGAGCTGAGCTGCTGTGGTTGTATGTGAGCTACGATTAAAACCACTGTGGTTATAGACCGGTTTCTTGTTTACAAACATTGAGACTAAATGCACAGCTGAATGTATCATGTAATCAATTCCCACCAATCCCCAAACCTGTTGTTTTGGGGAGCGCTGCCCGAGCGCTGCATGGTTTCTATTTATTGGCTAATTTTGGTACCGACCCATCAGTGTGACGTGGACCAGAAACCCGTCTATAGAATGTGTATAGATTTTAAAGGAGCTATAGTCAACTTTTTTGTCAGGCTTAGGGGTGTGCGATATGACGATAATTATCGTCTCGGCGATACAGCTTTGCCACGATAGGCCATTTCAGAATATCGTTTCTCTCGTGATACAAACAGTCATTTAGAAAAGGCTCTGGAATCTGGATATACAGCGAGTGCACGTTCCATGAGTCGCAGCTCGATTGCTTAATTTATACTTCTATAGTACGGTGGTGTAATTCGCCAAAAAGAACAGATCTACAAGCTATAACGTGTCGCGGCTCAACGTGTCGTATAGCTTGGGGATCTGTCCCCTGCTTTCACGGCCCCTCCCCCGGGCAGCACGCAGACAGGCTACAGAGTGTCTACAGCACTGACTGAGTTGTGTGCAGGAGCTGAGGAGCACCGAGCAGCACGGCACACTGGCCCACGATTTAGTTTCACTTTCACGGGACTTTGTAAAGCAGGGATGCAGCTTGGCCTGCATTCTTTGGAGCATATTTTTCATAATGGATGCATTAAACTAACAGGACGCAAACTACTGTACTTATCCGTCCTGCTATCGCTATCAGCCATCTCACTGCTTGCAAAGCTGTGCTGGAGTCTCCACTCTGGCAGTATTGATGAGATGATTTAGATCACCTTGTAAATCCATGCTTCTGTTTTTATTAACTACAAACAAGTAGCTTTTTGCTGCGATTTGTAAAGTGCTTTGTTTGTTATGTTTTCACCATTGATGCATGCGTGTGTCGTCGCGTCTCGCGGTGAAATCGTAGCGTCTATTTTGCGTCTATTACATAATTGGCTTAGTTATAAAACCATGCCATTATTGTTAGTAGAAAAGCTAAAAGCTAGGATGATAATGAGTGAGTAATTCTCTAAAAAGAAAGCTTGTATTATAACAAACCTCCTGACTTTGGTTGGTCATAAGGTAATTTGTTTTCCCTGAAGTTTCAATGGTAAGGCATGGGTTGTTGTCAACCTGTGGGTCGAGACCCCCAGAGAGGTCCCGCCAAATTGTTTTGAAAATAGCCGATCTACAAGCTCACAACACTCAAAAAAACATTTTAAGGGAACCCATAAAACATTTCTGGGACCCATTTGAATGACCTGAACCATCATCACACCAACTAGTAAATATTTTGAGGTAAAAAATGATAATTGTTTAATCAAAAATCTGAATGTTATCATTAAAAAATCATAGATTAGGCTATCTATCTTTCTATCTGCAGCATAAAAATGAATAGATTATCTATAGAATATCTGTGTGGGTCTAATAATCATAATAAACCTAAAAACTCGCATAAAACTATGGAGCCAGAACAGTCTCATAATTCACAAATGCGTACCTCCAGTTTTGTAATTTTTGAAATTTTGTGTTTCCACATTTTGAACTCACATGCCCAGATTTGAAACTCACAAGGTCAGATTCTTGTGTATTTTGTATCTGTGATTTGTATCTGTGTTTTGTATTTGTGTTTTGTATCTGTGATTTGTATTTGTGATTTGTATTTGTATTTTGTATTTGTGATTTGTATCTGTGATTTGTATCTGTGATTTGTATTATTATTTGTTATTTGCATCTCTGATTTTTATCTGTGATTCAAATCCACAAAATACAAATCCACAAAACACAAATCACAGATACAAATCACAGATACAAATCACAAATACAAAACACAAACACAAAACACAGATACAAATCACAGATACAAATTACAAATACAAAACACAAATACAAATCACAAATACAAATCACAGATACAAAACACAAATACAAATCACAAATACAAAACACAGACACAAAACACAGACACAAAACACAGATACAAATCACAAATACAAAACACAAACACAAAACACAAATACAAATCACAAATACACATCATATAAATCCACAGATCATGCACGTCTGCTGTGAGGATTTTTTTTCCGCCACTAGGGGGAGCTGTTTTGCAGTGGATCTGTTTTACAGTGGATCTGTTTTGCAGTGACTTTATGAGACTCAGTCTGACGGTTGAGTGACAGGCCTCCCAGACCCAGTTGTTGCCATGTCTGCTTATTATAAGCGACTTTATTATTACCATTATTATTATTAATATTAATAGTAATTCTTCATCTCCAGAGGCGAGGGGCCGGCGGCCGACCGAGGGGCCTCTGGAGTCGGGGTCTGACCACCCGGGGACCCCCTGGAGCCCTGGGGACCCCCAGCGGACCCCCTGCTATCTAGTCCCATGTATTTAAAAAATGTTCGGCTCTACAATGGTTTCAATGGGAGGGCCGACATTTCTTTGGGGAAATCCGGGACTTAACCCGCACGGACACCCTCCAGGGGGCCCAGGGACCCCCGCAAAATTATAGCGCCGCCACTGCAGCGCACATAAACTTCCATAACTCGGGCTAGGAGCGACCGTTCGAGACGGGACCGGTACCCACACGTCCGGCTCGGGGCCCCGGAGCCGGCCGTGCCACTGCGCCGCCTGGCGGCCGACGCCAAACAGGAAGTGCCTCTATATCTCATGAACCGTTTGTCGTACAGACGCGTGGGTGGCGTCATATGACTTGATTAAGAGTCCTTGACCTTAATTGGTGCAACAGGAAGTGCCCTTCGCCAAACAGGAAGTGCCTCTATATCTCATGAACCGTTTGCCGTACAGACGCGTGGGTTGCGTCATATGACTTGATTAGGAGTCCTTGACCTTAATTGGTGCAACAGGAAGTGCCCTTCGCCAAACAGGAAGTGCCTCTATATCTCATGAACCGTTTGTCGTACAGACGCGTGGGTGGCCTCATATTACTTGATTAGGAGTCCTTGACCTTAATTGGTGCAACAGGAAGTGCCCTTCGCCAAAAAGGAAGTGCCTCTGTATCTCATGAACCGTTTGTCGTACAGACGCGTGGGTGGCCTCATATTACTTGATTAGGAGTCCTTGACCTTAATTGGTGCAACAGGAAGTGCCCTTCGCCGAACAGGAAGTGCCTCTGTATCTCATGAACCGTTTGTCGTACAGACGCGTGGGTGGCCTCATATTACTTGATTAAGAGTCCTTGACCTTAATTGGTGCAACAGGAAGTGCCCTTCGCCAAACAGGAAGTGCCTCTATATCTCATGAAACGTTTGTCGTACAGACGCGTGGGTGGCCTCATATTACTTGATTAGGAGTCCTTGACATTAATTGGTGCAACAGGAAGTGCCCTTTGCAAAACAGGAAGTACCTCTATATCTCATGAACCGTTTGTCATACATGTTTGGGTGGTGTCATATGACTTGATTAAGAGTCCTTCAGCTTAATTGGTTTAACTAGCCCTGCATCTCTTCTGATGGCTGCTGCCCCTTTTGACGTGGGTAGAGCTGCGAGGGCCCGGTCATCATTGCTGAAGGACTCTTAATCAAGTCATATGACACCACCCACACGTGTACGACAAACGGTTCATGAGGTATAGAGGTACTTTCTGTTTGGCAAAGGGCACTTCCTGTTTGACGAAGGAAACACCAATTAAGGTTAAGGACTCTTAATCCAGTAATATGAGGCCACCCACGCGTCTGTACGACAAACAGTTCATGAGATATAGAGGCACTTCCTGTTTGGCGAAGGGCACTTCCTGTTGCACCAATTAAGGTCAAGGACTCCTAATCAAGTAATATGAGGCCACCCACGCGTCTGTACGACAAACGGTTCATGAGATACAGAGGCACTTCCTGTTTGGCGAAGGGAACTTCCTGTTGCACCAATTAAGGTCAAGGACTCCTAATCAAGTAATATGAGGCCACCCACGCGTCTGTACGACAAACGGTTCATGAGATACAGAGGCACTTCCTGTTTGGCGAAGGGAACTTCCTGTTGCACCAATTAAGGTCAAGGACTCCTAATCAAGTAATATGAGGCCACCCACGCGTCTGTACGACAAACGGTTCATGAGATACAGAGGCACTTCCTGTTTGGCGAAGGGCACTTCCTGTTGCACCAATTAAGGTCAAGGACTCCTAATCAAGTAATATGAGGCCACCCACGCGTCTGTACGACAAACGGTTCATGAGATACAGAGACACTTCCTGTTTGGCGAAGGGCACTTCCTGTTGCACCAATTAAGGTCAAGGACTCCTAATCAAGTAATATGAGGCCACCCACGCGTCTGTACGACAAACGGTTCATGAGATATAGAGGCACTTCCTGTTTGGCGAAGGGCACTTCCTGTTGCACCAATTAAGGTCAAGGACTCCTAATCAATTCATATGACGCAACCCACGCGTCTGTACGGCAAACGGTTCATGAGATATAGAGGCACTTCCTGTTTGGCGAAGGGCACTTCCTGTTGCACCAATTAAGGTCAAGGACTCTTAATCAAGTAATATGAGGCCACCCACGCGTCTGTACGACAAACGGTTCATGAGATATAGAGGCACTTCCTGTTTGGCGTCGGCCGCCAGGCGGCGCAGTGGCACGGCCGGCTCCGGGGCCCCGAGCCGGACGTGTGGGTACCGGTCCCGTCTCGAACGGTCGCTCCTAGCCCGAGTTATGGAAGTTTATGTGCGCTGCAGTGGCGGCGCTATAATTTTGCGGGGGTCCCTGGGCCCCCTGGAGGGTGTCCGTGCGGGTTAAGTCCCGGATTTCCCCAAAGAAATGTCGGCCCTCCCATTGAAACCATTGTAGAGCCGAACATTTTTTAAATACATGGGACTAGATAGCAGGGGGTCCGCTGGGGGTCCCCAGGGCTCCAGGGGGTCCCCGGGTGGTCAGACCCCGACTCCAGAGGCCCCTCGGTCGGCCGCCGGCCCCTCGCCTCTGGAGATGAAGAATTACTATTAATATTAATAATAATAATGGTAATAATAAAGTCGCTTATAATAAGCAGACATGGCAACAACTGGGTCTGGGAGGCCTGTCACTCAACCGTCAGACTGAGTCTCATAAAGTCACTGCAAAACAGATCCACTGTAAAACAGATCCACTGCAAAACAGCTCCCCCTAGTGGCGGAAAAAAAATCCTCACAGCAGACGTGCATGATCTGTGGATTTATATGATGTGTATTTGTGATTTGTATTTGTGTTTTGTGTTTGTGTTTTGTATTTGTGATTTGTATCTGTGTTTTGTGTCTGTGTTTTGTGTCTGTGTTTTGTATTTGTGATTTGTATTTGTGTTTTGTATCTGTGATTTGTATTTGTGATTTGTATTTGTGTTTTGTATTTGTAATTTGTATCTGTGATTTGTATCTGTGTTTTGTGTTTGTGTTTTGTATTTGTGATTTGTATCTGTGATTTGTAGAAGGGTCAGTGACGTGACGCCCCAAAAAACATGTTTTTTAAAAAACTTTAAATAGCAGGCATAAAAATTATTTACTTTTGTTCTACTCACTCTCAACTTTATGGAAACACATTTTGTTTTTAGATATTTTATTGGAATCAGACTTTATTGAGCAGTTTGTTGTACTTGTGCCTAAAACCGTCATCTGGTGTGACATGACAATAATTGTTCATAAAATGAAAATGGAGTACACCTTTCTTAAGTTACTCACTTTATCAAAGTCCTTTATCATAACTAACCTGTGATCCACTATAGTTTTGTGAAAATTAATTGAATCTGTATATTTTTTTCATAATCAACACTCTGTGTGAGGCCCATGTTGTCGATCTTTCAACATATTTTAATTTTATTCTGACAAAAACTTTCTTTAAAATTACACAAATATTTGTGACTCTTCCTGATACTATTTTCTATGTAAACCATACAAATTTTTTCGGTTTCATCATTAATAAAGGTATGATTTCTCACTATTTGGAATGTCACACCAGATGACTTAGTGTCACACCAGATGACCATATCTTCATGTGTCAAAGCAAACTGTGTTTTAACCTACCTATTAGTGAGTACTGAACTTTACTGATTGATTAAACAATTACCCAGGAAAAACAGCAACAGTAAAATTGCTTTAACATTAAATAACATGGCCTTAATATTTCTGAACAGGATAGTATTGTTGGGCCTTAACATAGGATAACAAAGAATTGTAGTAGTAGATGGATGATGAGGATGTGCACAGGAATGCTACGCACACCTAAGTCTTCTGCCGGCCCACGGCAGAAGGATCTTAAAGAGACAATAAGGTGCATAGCCACACTGGGAGCCAAGGCAACATTTTATTAACACCAATTATTGGAAACAACTCAGCATTCAGGTGTATTACTTTTTTCCGAAGTCTCCTGAACTTGAACACAGCATTTTGAGTTGAACAAATTTATTTACGAATCATGTCGTTACACCACATCTCCACTAGCTAAAGAGTGCTGGGTTGTGCAACTCCGAAAATAGCTGATCTACAAGCTCTCGCAGCACAATGCGTTGAGAGCTTGTAGATCAGCTATTTTCGCTATGTTTGTCTCAGGTCCTACCTTACCTCATTGTCCAGTCCAGTGAGTGAAAGTACAAAAGTATTAGATTAGATTAGATAGACATTTAGACTGCATTGTACATCAGCCAGTCACATTTGGTGAGGGTATAGACATTTAGACTGTATTGTACATCAGCCAGTCACATTTGGTGAGGGTAGCAAACTGTTTGCCCTGTTGCGGTTCTGCTATGCCACAGACAACTTCCTGCTCTTTGTAGAAAATGCAGTCTCGCCCCTTTGGCCAGACAAAACCATTTTTCATTTTTCCAAGTTGATTCATGCAGTTTATCTCTAGCCCCTCCTTATTAATGGTAACAATCTGCCCCACATATGGCTTTCCCTCATATTTGATTATGACAAACTGTCCTTGTGTGTATTCATCTGAGGAGGTGTCTGAATCCTCAGCTTGGGCCTCTCCAATAGATGCACTTGTGTCCAGCACCTGAGTAGAAGACCTTCAGGAGGAGACATTTAAATGTAATTTATTTGTCAGGTAGATTGTTTTTAGTAGTAAAATGTAATTACTAGCAAGTCCTCAAGTTTGCCAAGTATGTTATACTCACTGAAAAGTGTTACCACAATATAAGGTTTAGGTTTCTGTGAAGGGGTTTCTGCTCTGTCTGATGAATTTGCTGTATCACCGAATGAAGCTAAATTAAATTATGTAAAAATGTTTAAAACGTTGTTTTAAACATGTTAAAATGTTTTAAATGGACAAAAGAAACATGGGACTTGTTATTTATTGTTATGTCTGTAGGAAAATACAGTATATATCATCTGGTGTGACAATCAAGTCATCTGGCGTGACAAGCAGATATGTCACACCAGATGACGAAGTGTCACACCAGATGACGTTTTCTGCATTTAGGACTACCTTGAGGCTACCAGGTACACATTAGCATGCTAACAACATGCTAGCTATAACAAAACAACCTAGATTTACATGTAATTATGACCAAAGTTTCAAATAACTTTTGCTTTATTAATGAAAAAGGTGTCACACCAGATGACATCCAGAAGTGCCACACTTGTCAAAGTTTCAACAAGATGGCATTTCATGAAAATGTTAAAATCATAACTCACCTCAGACACCTGTCTTGCAGTTGTGCTGGGAGTGCTGAATAGCCTTACAGAAGAAGGACCTCTCTAGCCCAGTAGGTGTCCAAATTATTGCCTGTTTAATTTTTCCAAACTAGTGTCAGACCAGATGATTTTGGTTTGGGGGACAAAATCTTTTTGATCAGAAATGACTGAAAACATTATGCTTGGACTTTGAAAAGATATAGGCTCACAAATAGACATTTTTTTTGCCTAAATTCATTTTTAAATGAATTTTAGCAATTCTTTTTCTTAGTTTTATTCAAGTTCCCACTTTGAGAAACAAGGTCGGGACAGTCACACCAGATGACATTTACCATGTTTGGTTGAAGATTCTGAAGAAATGAGGAATGAAATGTTTTAATCTTGAGTAAGTTCACATAAAGCTTAATGTCCTGCACAATATTCAGAAGGTTTTTGACAAATATATTTTTTATTTATACATGTTTGACACCGAGGACAGCGAAAACGCTACGTCACGTCACCCACCCATCTGTGATTTGTGTTTTGTGGATTTGTATTTTGTGGATTTGAATCACAGATAAAAATCAGAGATGCAAATAACAAATAATAATACAAATCACAGATACAAATCACAGATACAAATCACAAATACAAAACACAAATACAAATCACAAATACAAATCACAGATACAAAACACAAATACAAAACACAGATACAAATCACAGATACAAAATACACAAGAATCTGACCTTGTGAGTTTCAAATCTGGGCATGTGAGTTCAAAATGTGGAAACACAAAATTTCAAAAATTACAAAACTGGAGGTACGCATTTGTGAATTATGAGACTGTTCTGGCTCCATATAAAACAGTATCGTGATAATATCGTGTATCGTGATACTGCATGAAGCATATCGTGATAATGCTTTTTGCCAGTATCGCCCACCCCTAGTCAGGCTGACACTTTGTTTACATTCTAGTCTATTCTTTGATAGTGTTAGACTAGGATGTAAACAAAGTGTCAGCCCGACAATGGCCAAAATGATTATTTTATCATTATTTTACACTTTTGGTGGTCATTTTTGAATAGAAACACATGTATGAAGCTTATTTTTTTACAAAATATTTTCGAAACGTTATTTTAATTTTAGCATCCGTTTTTCAAGAAAAAGTTGACTATAGCTCCTTTAAGGCTATGAAGTTATCATCCATTATGTTTAAACTAAACCACAGCTTCACTTTTGCCTTTATGATAAACTAAGGGTTCGGGCTGCTGTGCAGCCTTCACACGTCGCACCACCAATCAGACCGATATTTCTGAGACATAGTGTTAACGCTGTTAGGGGCTTTGTCAGAGTACCTGTTGTACCTGTCTGATACTTTTTTCCTGTGGGTGTTGCTGTTGAGGATTTTGCCTGTCAATTTTTTTTCTTTCTTTTTTGGCTATCATTTTGATGATATCATTACATTTAGATAATCAAGTCTATAGTTTCAGTATTTAGAAATATATTCATGCAGAGGCTGTGCCTGTTCAGGAAGTAATCACTCATTTTGTAAAATGTGTCTTCAATAACTCTCTTCAATTCACCCGGACAAGAGTTGCCTAATGACTCAAGTGCTGTAGGTTGAGGTTATTTTTTATCACAGTAATTAAGTGGGTGAGCATACTGGAGATTGCAGATCACAGAGCTGCAGTCTGAGTGATTCTGTTGATATGTCCATCCTCTCTGAAAGCATGGCTGTACGAATATGGATCTTTTTCTAATCTCACATTTTCGTATATCCATATAGAAAAATATCCAGGTCCACACGAGTCAACAAAAATATCTATACATATACTCCTATTGTTCCAATATGTGAAAGCTTTCTTAGTAACATTCCGATGCTGTCACAAAACAAGTGGACCATCACATTAAACACATTTTATTTCCATCTGGTGTTTGTCAATATACGTAGTATTTTGAACAAGTCCCAACGCGGCAAGAGTTTTGAAGAGGGCTAGGGTTGCCAGCCCTTGGGAATGAAAGTGCATGGCTCTGAATCCATTATTTCCTAACTTGTGAGTTTGTTATGGCTGTCATTACAAAAAGAGCCATTCAGAGTGTGAAATGGTGATATTGTACTTTAACGTTATCCCACTTGATAGCAGGCAGACAGATATCAATCCAGACAAATAGCAGACAAATGTACTTCAGTTTGTTTTAGTGTTTGTGTGGAATATGCTAATTGCACAGAATTATTAAAAAGAGAGAAAATGTAGCAAATAATTTTGATTACAAATTGTGTTGTTGACAGAATACATTGCACTTGTCTTAAGTTATATACTGTATGTGGAAATAAAGCAAATAAAAGAGAGAAGTTATCAAGTAATGTATATTTATCAACTGGCCCGTGGCCCCTTGACATTTTTGTGGCCCACAGGTTCAGAAGTTTGAGTATCCCTGATATACATATATACAGTAGGGCTACGTACATATATGAATGCTGCTTTTTTGCAATTTGACATTTTACTTTGATTTCATCGAAAATTATGGGATATTATTAAAAAAACTAGAATGTCTCCTCACAACAGATGTACTTTTTATTTGATTTTCCAGCTGTGTAAGCAAAAGTGTCATTCAACCAATAACGAGACTTAACCACCCAATCAGTTTTTCTGCCTTTGCAGAAAATGTAATTGGAAACCATGTGCTTTACCTGAGAAAACGCTGAAGCGTCAAAGTTTTTAGTTCATCGTAGTTAGGTGAAAAATAAATGTCAAGTTGGCTTTTTATGGTGGGACAGTGGCCATATACAGGACACAGTAAAATCCTCCGTGTTAATTTGACTCTGAGAGTGTACTAAAATCTGTCCCAAAGGACCCTGGGCGTATTTTGTATTGATCTTTATTGATATGGATCGACAGCAGGAATGTGGGAGAGATGTGGGGGGGGGGGGACATGCAGCAAAGGCCATCGGGATCGAGGCCTCGAACCTGCAACACATTGTCAGGAACACTGAGCCTTGGCGCCTGGACCGCTGCTCCAGCGGCCCAGACCCCCGGCCGCATTTTAAATGAACACCAATTTTACTGTGTAGGAGAGGGGGACTGCCTCGTACTGATGGTGGTCTGCAGTGAGGAATCTGCCCATAATGAGAGGCTGTAGAACAGGAGTGCCAGTGCCCACACATTTTTTACTTGAGAACTACTTTTAAAATGACCAGCTCAACAAGATCTACCAACCCAAAAACGTATTATCCCATTGCTGAAAAATACTTTGAACATTTACCTGAGGGGGCTTTGGAATAGCGGTGCTGGCGTTACATATAAATTAAGTCAAACTCACTTGGAATGGGAAATAGGCGTAACATTTTTAATTGGTAGGTTTTAACTTTGTAATGCTAATGACGTTTGTGCCTTACACTCTTGTAAACAAAGTATTACATTGTGGGTTTGCCTAATGTATAAGTGAGCTGACGGGCCCTTCTTAACTCATTCCCTGCCAGGCCCGATAGTCCCGAGATTATTCCAATGTCTTTCCCCGCCAGGCCCGATAGTCCCGAGAATTAAAAAAAAAAAAAAAAAATCAAAAAAAATTTTTTTCAAAAAAAAATTTTGACCCCCAAAAATGGAGTAGGCATGATAGCAATCGCGAAATAGCATGTTTAACCCCCATAGCAACCCCATCTTTCAAGCATGGCATCCATTTTGGCAGCCATCTTTGTTAAACATAGTGGCTGTTATCTCATGAATGCCTGAACGGATTTCCATTCGGATTTTTTTGTTTGAAAGCTGTGAGCAATGTGGACACACGTGGTGCATTATCTAGGCATGGGTGTGCATGATCCGTGCACACCCAATTACATGGAAGTCTATGGAGACGAATGGCAGGTGGGAGTACGGAGGTATGTTAAAATGGCGGTCAATGTGTTAATGTCAATCAAGTCACCTTAACTCATTTAGTGCCACCCCTTTCACCACTAGAGGGCGCCCAGTGGCCAGAGAAAATCCCATAGAGATATGCTGGTATATGCAGAAGCCCTGCAGCCATGACTTGCCTGAACACTTTCCTTTGTGCATGACTGCATGTACAGGAAGAGGATGAAGTTAGCTTGAAGTTAGCTATTGGCTACCAAGCATTTTAGAAGCCTTATTTTCGTCAACTTAGCCATGATTAAACCTTGCACACCTCATGCATGGGAAAAAAACAGAGAAGAATGAGCTCTGAAAAATCCAATGCAATCCAGAGTGGATTTGTGCAGTTTGTTCACAGCTTTCAAACAAAGAAATCCGATTGGAAATCCGTTCAGGCATTCTTGAGATAATCGCCCTTATGTTTTACATGTAATGTAAACAAAAATGGCTGCCCTGTATGTTAGATGGGGTTGTATGGGGGTGGAACATGCAAAATCGCGATTGAAATCATGTTCACCAGATTTGATGGGGTCCAAAAAAAAAAAAAAAAAATTCAAAAAAATTTTTTTCAAAAAAAAAAAAAAATTTTTTTTTTTTTTTTTTTTTTTTTTTTTTATATCCCGAACTTGTTCGGGATAGGCACCCTGTGATACGATCATATATCCCGAACTAATTCGGGATAGGCACTCAATGAGTTAAAAGAGTTTTTTTTAAAGAGTTGTTTTGGGGCTTTTATGCCTTTATTGATAGGACAGTAGACTGACAGGAAATGAGGAGAGAGATGGGGAGTGACACGCAGCAAAGGTCGTAGGGACCGGGACTTGAACCCGCAACACGCTGTCATGCATCAGGGCCTATGTGGTATGCACCTGGACCAGTAGGCCAGCAGGCACCCCACCTTAAAAGTTTTAAAGGTTTAATTTTTTTTTTTTTGTTTTGTTTAGGGACGGGTTGTCATGTGGTCTACTTGCACAGCCTTTGTCATCTACTGTACTGGTAGATCACAATCTACCTTTTGGGCACCCTGTAGAAGTGTCCAGAAGCATTTTGCATTCCATTTAACGTACCTTTTTTTCTTTACTGGAACTATATCTGCACTGACTCTGACCTCCAAGGACCTTCCAGGGAGGGTGCTCTTGTGCGTCTTGCGGCATCACCCTTTCTTGTTTTTTCTTTTACTAGTTGTTTTTATCGCTCTGACTTTGGTCACTGCACTATTAGGTTGTGTTAGTAGTTTTTTTTTAGTATTTCTGCTTGTGTTTGACATGATGTAGAGATACTTGTTGCACTAACTAGCATTGACTGTTATGGTCACTTTGATTTGGGCACTGTATTATATTGATAGTTGTGCTTTAGGACACTTTATGTATATATATTTGTCTCCACCAGCCGAAGGCTGAGGGAGAGTATGTTTTCCCCTCCGTCCGTGTGTCCGTCCGTGCGTCCGTCCGTGCGTCCGTCCGTCCGTGCGTCCTCGCAGTTGTGAGCGCCAAATCTCAGTCGCCGTTGGCCCGGTCGCTGCCAAAGTGAGCACACACATTCCCTGGATGCCAATCTAGAACCTCTGCCCTAAATTTTTCAAATGGGCCTTTTCTAGCGCCAACTAGTGGCCGATGTTTGCTAAACACATTTCTGTGCACTACTCTTACAGATTTTGTCCAAAAATCCTACAAATCGGTAGGCAATATCTCGACAGTCATGTGATCGACACGGATCTGTGCGATTTTGCATATTCCATCCTGATTGGCTAAGATTGGCTTCCAAAGTTTGTGGGATTGAGCCGGTTTGAACAAAATGCCTCAAATCACAAACGCAAAGTGCAATTATCATGAAATCGCGCACACACGTTCCCACTAGGCCGAGGAAGAAATGCCACTTAATTTTTTTTTAATCAGCCTCGTGGTGGCGCTATAACAGCCCGATTTGTGGTTCTCCAACTCCACCGATCAGTTTCAAACTTTGTAAGCGCACTCCCTAGAGGCTAAGGATAAACCTTTGCCCTGCATTTTTCACATCAGCCTTTTATAGCGCCACCTTTGGGCCGACTTATGTAAAACACATTTTTGGATATTACTCCTTGAGATTTTATCCAAAAATCATGCAAATCGGTACACAGTATCTCTATAGTCATGTGATCAAGTCCGATCCGTCTGATATTTCACATTCCATCCTGATTGGCTAATATTAGCTTCCAAAGTTTGCAGGATTGCTCCGTTTTTGAACAAAATGCCTCAAATCATCAACACAGCTTGCGATTACCGTGACATTTGCCACACATATTCCCACTAGGTCAAGGAACAAATGCTACCTTTTTAACATTGTCCTGTTATAGCGCCACCAGCAGGTAGACTTTAGCAAAACACATTTTTGGAACACAATGCTTGAAATCATGCATGCAGCGTCCGATTGCCATGAAAGATCTAAGGTGAAGAACATATGCCACCCTTTTTACATTGGCCTATTATACAGTAGCACCACCAGGACGCACGGCCTGGTGGAGACCTGTGCTCGGAAGAGCACTGCTTCTAGTTGTGGGCTCGCCTGGAAGGCGAGCACACGTATGTTATCTTCATTATTTATAGTCAGTCAGTATCTCCTCAAAACTTTGGCGCGATTCATCTCCTAAACGCTTACACCTTTAAACACCATTCAAATTTTTATGTGTTCAGCTTACTGAGGACACGTGTGCTTGTACTTTTGGTTTTGAAATGTTTTGTAGTTTAATTATAAAAAAATAAAAATGTTTAACTTTAAGCATCCAATGCATTTCCAATGGGTTTACTGAGTGGGGAGAGAGTGAGACAGGGGAAAGGGACCCATGTTTATATTAAGTCGCTGTGGCTGCAATATTCACACTTCAGATATGCTATTTATATCAATGTGTTCACACAGGTCTGCTTTCTGATTTGATCCAAATGTCTAAGCTGTGTGATGTATAAAACTATAGTTATAGTTAAAACTATAAATAAATGTCCCTCTCCACTCTACTGATTGACACAGCTGTGATTAAAGGCTTGGCTGTCATTGGCTGTTCTGTGGTGATGTAGCCTTACATAAGTCGGCCCTGCAGTGACAATGCGAAAGTCTCGGCAGAGACGTCTTAATGTAAGGCTAGTGGTGCTGCAAAGTAACCAAGTACATTTACTCAAGTATATACAAACAAGTACTTGTACCTACAGTACAATTTTTAGGTACTTTTACTCTAATTTCCATTTTTGTTACTTATACTCTACTATAAATACAGCATTTGACAGCTTCAGTTACTTTTTATTTTGCAGATTTTATTATTAATAATAATAATAATTATTAACACGCACGCACGCACGCACACACGCACACACACACACACGCATACACACACACTGACACACAAACAACTGTTACTGTGTTACTGTGGAGACGTTTGCTTGTATTTGTCTTTGACACATGTTTTGTAGTGTTTTAGAAATTTAACTTAAAAAGAATAAGGTTCCCGGGCGATGGGATTTACAGTATATCCTAGAACCCGCAGGGACACTCTGTGTGGTTGTCAGGGAGATATCACAACCAATGCGTTTCCAAATCAGACGATCAACCGAAGTGGACCCACCTGGCAAAACCACACCCCAAACACTTTAAAAGCCATGAATTTCAGCCTGTCTGCATTTGAATCCTAGTATATCCCATATGCATTTGGATCAGCATGTCCCGTACTGTATACCAACTTTTACTTTACACTTTTGTTACTTATACTCCACTGCAATTGCATTTGGCAGCTTTAGTTACTTGTTACTTTGCAGATTTTATTATTAATACAAAACATACGGTAGATGAATCACTTAATACTTTGTCTAATTGTAAGAAGCTGATCTACAATGTGACATTGCGACATGTTGTGATCTTGTAGATCTGCTGTTTTTAAAAAGCTTGTCAATATTAGGACCATCTGCGTACTATTACTTTGATGTGGTTTGCAAAGTGTAGTTCAGGGACCCCTAGGAGACACACACACACACACACACACACACACACACACACACACACACACACACACACACACACACACACACACACACACACACACACACACTCTACTGGTCTCGAACTTTTGTTGTTGGTTACCCGTCCACATTATATTTTAATTTTATTTTGATTTAATTGTCCATACCGTTAAAGGACCAGGTCACCTCTGGGACAACCAGATCTTATTTTATTGTTGTGTGGGACACGATCAACACAATCCTGTAATTTCTTGTGTTCAATCTGTGTTTTTAGATATTTTAGTATTTCAGCATGCTACAACTGGTCATATGATGCTTTGTAGCATGATATTGCATCATCTCATGCATCATATGATGCAAAATGCATCATATGACCAGTTGTAGCATACTGAAATACTAAAATATCTAAAAACACAGATTGAACACAAAGAATAACTCAACATTGTGTTGATCGTGTCCCCACACAACAATAAAATAAGATCTGGTTGTCCCAAAGGTGACCTGGTCCTTTAAGTTCATGTAATAACACTGCTTGTCTACATTGTATTTGCATTACCATTTTACGTCAGTAAAATTAAAGAGAGCATTGCCTGGGAACTTGACACTTTTACTATTATTGTTTTGGGTTGGAAGCGAGCCCACACTGTTTCGAAGGAACAGTTTTTCTAGTTATATATATTATTTGTTCCCTTTCTTGTTGTACCTTGCTCTTACTGTACTTACTGTACTCTGTACTCTGTACTCTGTTCTTGTTTTTTTCTTTTATCTTCTTCATACTTTGTAAATAACCTTATACTGCTGTGCTGCCTCTGGGCAACTGATTTTCCCCCTTGGGATAATAAAGGTATCTATCTATCTATCTATCTACCGTAGGCTGCTATATTTAGACAAAGGGCTTGTTACAGCATGCTGTGGCTTTATGAGAGTTGCCTGCAAAGCTTGGTCACTGAACCAGCTCACTGCATATTACTCCCCCTCTCAGACATGAGTTAAGACATGAGGTTCCATGATACCATTGTTACTGGTTCACTGAGTACTGCCTCTTTTCTCTGAGCTTACTGATGAAGATGGCTTCTGGCTTTCTGGCTAAATTCCAAGCTTGGGGAATGGATGCCTTAAGCCCCTTTTCGACTGCAGTTTTAGCACCACACCACACCACACTACACCACACCACACCGCACCACATAAAAATATCTACATTTTCCATTACACAAAAGTACCCCTATCGCTAAGAAACAAATTGACCCTTTTAACTATCCTAATTATAATGCACTATAATGGATTATAACTGTGATTATAATACATTATAAAGTATTAATGTATTACTATGATAATTATAATACACTATAATAGATTAGTGGTTATAACACAGTAGAATCTATTATCATGTATTACAACTATATCCTGGTGGTCTAAATGAAAAGCCAGTGAGTGATCAGTCATTATGATGTGTTTGGCCCTGTTTGGCCTAGCTCAGACCTACTTTAGAGTGGATACTTTTTAGTACCCCGTTTAGTACCACTTTCACACCACTCTACCCAGGTCTTTGTAGTGGAAAACCTGGCACAAGTGGGTGGTGTGGTGTGGAGTGGTGTGGAGTTGGGCCTGTGGAAAAGGGGCTTTAGAGGAGGTCCAGAATAAAGTTCTTGCTGTTGAAATGTATTGCTATGTTAGCACAGTTCTGCGGAACAGGTCCCACCAACGTTTCACGGCTTGTACAAACTAGAGGTTCCCGGCCCTTTTGGCCGCTCATGTTTGCAGCAGTGATCCAACTGATAATGCCATATGTGGAGATCTGTGTCTGTCAGTCCTTGCACACTTGTCGAAGAAACATAAGCATATATGCTTATGTGAGAAATATCTTTGCGTCGGCAATTATTAGCCAATGGTTTTGGTTTTGTATAACGTCAGACCAGAGCTTGATCAGTCAGAGATAGGAGAGGGATACACATAGGCAGTGAGAACTGTAGCTGCTATGCAAACATACTGTCTGTTAGTGTAACACAAACTCACTTTCTTAACAACAACATTCTGTCTCTCTGAACCCAGAATTTAAAAAATCTCACAAACGCCAATGGACCACCCACCTCCATCCCTGCTAAGTAAATGTTTTTTTTGACCGTGCATGGCTATTGCCGGTCAATCACATGTAATATTTCCCTGGGTATCCAAGCCTATTTTCCACCTGCCTGGTTTGATGCCCACCAGCTCCACTTATGTGTTGTCAGTCATCCCACTACAAACCGTGTTCTTCTTGAGATGACCAATTTCATGCTAGCTGAACTTCAACAATGGTATTATTGATTTTTTTCCCTCTACTTTCTTAATAATGTTTATTTGAGGGTAATGGGCCCAGATATGATGTGTTCCCATCCCCCCGCCCCGATGTTGCTTTAAAAGTCCTATGACCTTGAATTTTCAAAGGTGCTTAAAATCTCAGATGGAAAAAGATCCCTACCCTCACTCTTTGCAGTGCTGTGCAGTGCCCGCGTGCTACTGAATCAGACATTCTCTCGCCTTCCTGCCTCCTCCCTCGTCTCCCTCCCTCCCTACCAGGCACGTGCATACGTAGACACACCCTTTTATCCGTCTTTAAAAAGTGCCCTCTCTAGTCCATGAATGCAGTTTTTACTATGGTAAAAGAAATGCAAATTACCCCTTTCTATGCCATACCCGAAGGCAGCATTCAAGAGAATTACCTTGTTCAAACTCTCCTGAACTTGATCTTATTTTGAAAGAATTGCCCTCACTGTCCAGAAATCCACACCACGTCTCCAGTATTGCCCTTTTCATGCTTAGTTTAGTGTGTTATGAAGTACCGAAAATAGCCGACCTCCAAGCTCACAACGCGCCGCGCTGCGACGCATTGTGAGCTTGGAGGTCTGCTATTTTCAATATTTTCACCACAAGGCTCTTTTAGAAATGTCAGCCCCTGCCTCTCTAACATTCTCTGCTCCCTACATCCCTCCTCTGTGCAGTTGGTGGGTGGCGAGTTTGACTTGGAGATGAACTTCATCATCCAGGACGCGGAGAGCATCAGCTGCATGGTGGAGCTGCTGGAGCACTGCGACGTCACCTGCCAAGCGGAGATCTGGAGCATGTTCACCGCCGTCCTCCGCAAGAGCGTCCGCAACCTGCAGACCAGCACAGAGGTGGGCCTCATCCAGCAGGTGCTCCTCCACATGAGCTCCGTGGACGACATGATTGCAGGTACCCACGACCCGGGACCCCTGACACTCAAGCCATACATTAACAGTGATCGTTCAATGGGGAATATTGCCGGTAATTAATCATATATGGTTCAAACTAAGTATCAGTTAACTTAATCCAGGGGTCTTCAACGTTTTCAGGGCAAGGACCCCTTAACTGAGAGAGAGATGAAGCAGGGGACCCCCTCTACATATTGTATAAATGTGTTATGCAGATTTTTATCTACTTGTTTGACAGCACTGTCATCAGTCTATGTTGGATTCGTGTTGATGTTTTTTCAGACATTTAGCCACTTCAATCGTCGATACGTAGTAACTCTGAGGACCCACTAGGTGTCCCGGACCCCCTGTTGAAGACCCCTGACTTAATCAATCAATCAATCAAAATGTATTAACTGAAGGGGGTTGAATAAATAAGGACCTATCACTCACCAAGGTCAGGTGAGGACTCTGGTTCCTCCTGAGTCAAGATAACGGTACTATCACTCCTTCCAGATCAACTGTCTGTTGAGGCAGAATGTGCTGAGACCTTATCATGTTTACTTATACATATACCGTAATTGCCGGACTATAAGCCGTGGCTTTTTTCCCATGTTTTGAACCCTGCGGCTTATACAACGGTGTGGCTTATATAGAGATTTTTACAGCAAACGGCCAGTTAGTTAGTTAGTTTTACAATGGTCTTTAACAAGGATTTATATATAGATTTGTACAGCTAATGGCCTCCAGGGGAGCTCTAGCGGGAAGCACGAAGAACCCCTGCGGCTTATAGGCAGGTGCGGCTTATATATATGTAAACATTTGTTTTTTGTTCTAAATTTAGCTGGTGCGGCTTATATTCAGGTGCGGCTTATAGTCCAGCAATTACGGTATATAATATTATTTACAAATGTATAGTTCGCTCCTATTATGTCATGTGACTTTGACTGACTCAGATCAGATCATGACTTTTATGTGTGTTTCTGTCTCCAAATTCTTATCATTGAATATGATAAATCTTCAGGCATATTCCTCCTGTGCAGATAAGACCCTGACCTGTAGGGCGCACTTTAGCAAGATATAATAATTACATTGCTATTTTGGTTGACTGATGTACACGCTTTCATTCTGTTGGATAGATGTACTTATCTATCCAACAGACTCTAAAACACAAAGACTTGCACTCTGTCGCCAGAGTGTGCTGTGCAGCAGATTCTTTTTCCACAGACGCATGCAGTAGTGGACCGTCTGTAAATTCTTTCATCATGGGGAATCTGAAAGAGCCAGTTAGTGTACTTTGATGGGGATGGATTACATCCCTACTTCAAACATTGAAATTGTGCATGCTATAAGAAAAAAATAAGACTGCGGAAAAGGGAAAAGGGAGAAAAATCTCATTAGTCACAGTGTTCTTTGGAAAGAGATTGAATGGCAGTTAAACAAATATTGCATTTTCAGTACTGTTTACTTCAAGAGTTGAGAATAATGAAATATTTTCTGCCTTGCTTTCTGGTAATGCATGACTGCCCTCCAGCTATCTGTAACTACCCCAGTATACAGTACAGGCAATTTTCATTATCTTTCCTGATAGCTGGTAATAGCCATGTTATGTCAATGCTGTAACGATTACAGTGATCACATTATGTTTTGTGACTTTCCAATTTAAGAACACTATTGCTTAGACAAGTCTGGACATGATGCAGTGGTACAGTACATGGTGTCAGCCTTTGGCAACACATAATGCTACTACCCTTGCAACACAGAACATGTAAAAAAAATTGTATGAAGATCTGTACACTTTAAAATCCTACTGTATGTATAAACCTTTTAGCATTCTTCACTATCCGAGTGTACACTCTCTGAGTGTACAATGGATTTATTTTACTGTATATCAAAACCACCAGTTATGTTACAGCCAAATACAATATAGACATCCTTTAGGTATTGTGCAAAGTGCTCAATATCTGACAAAATGTGTTATTCCAGTTGATGAATGCAAAGCATTTCCCTAACAGAATAACTGTCAACCAAGATAAATACTTTTATTTAACTGTCTCTTTGATTCAGCATTCAGTTTCAATGTCTCCCTGAAGCCTGAGTTATACAGTACTTGTGTGTGATTATTGTGCGCTGCTTGGAACAAAAAAGAAGAAAAAAAAAGATCTACAAGCTCAGAGCATGCGCAACTATGCATATTGCATAACTAAGGTTTAACATCGCTGGAAGTGTCTCTGGGATGAATAGTGTATATAATAGAATTTAATGCACAATGGACCCGGAGAGAATGAAGTTAAATTGACAGTTCATTATCTTCTCACGAGAAGTACTGTATGTGCATACTCAACAATAGCCTTGTGCCATCAAAGCCGCCCCTCTGGGATGAAGTGGAATTCTGTAACTACATTTGTTATACTCTAATGTATTTTCTGATTGCTTTCTTCCCTGTTTCCTTCCCCACTCCCTCTCTGTGTGTGTGTGTGTGTGTGTGTGTGTGTGTGTGTGTGTGTGTGTGTGTGTGTGTGTGTGTGTGTGTGTGTGTGTGTGTGTGTGTGTGTGTGTGTGTGTGTGTGTGTGTGTGTGTGTGTGTGTGTGTGTGTGCGCGCATGCGTGTACATGTAATTTACATGCTTATGTGTTTGCTGTCTGTGTGCTATGTTTCCGTTCCAGACTTGCTGGTGGACATGCTGGGAGTGCTGGCCAGCTACAGTATCACAGTCAAGGAGCTAAAGCTCCTCTTCAGTATGCTGCAAGGAGAAGGAGGTGTCTGGGTAAGTGACACGCCAATCTGCCGAACAGTATATTCTATGCACAACTGGAAAGGACCCACAACTGAAATTATTTAAATAAATCTAAAATAAATTAGATTTATTTGTCGGCTTTTATGCCCTTTTTCTTTTTTTAAAAGTATTTTTTATTTTGTCACATGCACACATATTCACAGGGTCAACATCATTTTCATCATCATAATTTTACAGTCCATTTCAATCCTCTGTGGTGTCATTCTTCCGGGTCGTGTATTCAGTCCATTTCTCCCATTTTTCAAGAAACAACTCTTCCTGTATCCTGAGTCTATGTGTAAATCTCTCCATCACATATATTTCCTCCACAATGCACAGCCACTGCTCACAAGTTGTGGAGTCACTTTTGAGTGGTGGTCTCACCACTCCTGTAATTCGCTTTCACGATGTTACTGGCTGGCTGGCTGGCTGGCCGTGTATGTCTGTCGCCTGCCATACCTCTCCTGACCACACACAGACCACAAACACACACACACACACGTTAAAGGAGGGGCGCTATTGAGCAGGCAGACTCAACACTCTCTCTCTCACACACACACACACACACACACACACACACACACACACACACACACACACACACACACACACACACACACACAAATGTCCGCGACTGGGTGGCTGCAACAGCACGCACAACGTTGTGTGTGTGTGTGGCTGCTCGCGCTAATGTTGCAGCCGGAGACATAACTCTGAGCATGGAGAAAAGTCCCACGCTGAGGTAAACGCAATGTTGTGGTTTCATTGGAAGTGGCGTGCCGCTGAATGGAGCTCCCTGCAATTGTGTTCCACTACTTTACCTTGCATTGGATGTTTATTTTTCGGCGCTGTTGTGTGCACTCTGCACTGCAGCCTCGTCCGTCCGTCCGTCCGTCCGTCCGTTCAACACACATCACATCACCCAAGTAAATCCTGGCTTATACTTCTTCATCACGGCGTGTTCCGTGACAAAATGTGGCTGATCTACAAGCTCACAACGCCTCGCATCCACGACGCGTTGTGAGCTTGTAGATCTGCTATTTTCCAGGCGCAGAAACTTGCAGCACAGCGCACGTTATTATTTTTATGATTTAATACTCTAACATAGCCTACTATTTAAACACTTTCACAAGCCACAGTGTGGCTTAATATTCACATTAAGGGTAACAAGCAGGCACGCTGCATGCACTGCACATTAGAACAAGTTTGCTAGTGAGTGTAAATCAGTGGATTCCTCAAAGAAAGCTCACAATGCGTCCGTCCGTCCGTCCGTCCGTCCGTCCGTCCGGCCGTCCGTCTGTCTCCCGCCACTGTTGAGCATGAGCAACCTTGCAATCCATGTATTTGACTCTTTTTATTTGACTATTTTTATTTGACCACCACTCAGTTCACAAGGTGTGATTTTATACCACAATCTCGTTATTGCTTTTTTACTAGCTGCTAGTAGCACCTTGACCAGATACATGTTGTCTCCATGTGTGTTTTCCTGTGGGCTTTTATGCATTTTTATTGATAGGATAATAGTCTGACTGGAAATGGGGAGAGAGATGGGGAGTAACATGCAGCAAAGGCCGTCGGGATTGGGACTCGAATCCGCGATGCGCTATCAGGGTACTTTCGACCGCTACACCAGTGATCCAGGCCTGAAATGACTGATTTTCTGATGAAAAACACTTTTTCCAGTTGAAAATGTATTTTGGTGGAGGGCTGCCATAATTAGCACAGTGTGACACAGACAATCTAGTTAGTCCGACTATAGACAGCCTTCAGACAAAACTGTTCTGGGGCTTGTGCTGTCAACATGTTGTGTTGACTGTCTGCATTAAACATAAGGTTCCTGGTATTTATCAAGGAAGGTACGTAAATGAAGGAAAGGACAACGACTTGATTTTCTCTATCCAGCAATTCCAGCTGGCAGATTTGTCGGCCTGGGTGGCAAACTGCAGCTGAGAGGTCGATATAATTCATTGCAGTTAGAGCCAGCAGGTGGATCAGCTTATAAATAATCACTTTTTCTGAAATTATTGAGACCTTTGTAAACTTCTGGACCCTGTGTCCATTTTCTGTGTTGCTTTTCTATTTTGGCCGGACGGCCATAGCTGGGTGGTTAGTGAGCCCGCCTGGGGAGCCAGAGTCCCTGGTTGTCCCAGGTACGATTCCAGGCCACGCCAGCAATGTGTCGATGTGTGTCCCTGAGAAAGACTCTCTTAAAGGTGATACACCATGCATTTAAAAAGTAGTTACCCGTATTTTCCGGACTATAAGGCGCACTTAAAAGCCTTTAATTTTCTCAAAAAACAGTGCGCCTTATATATGGATCATTCATTGACATTGACATTCCCTTTAGCACAGCTCCATCTGTTGGATGCATAACACAATGGTAGCGTCTATTATGTGCGCCTTATAGTCAGGTGCGCCTTATATAAGAAAACAGTTTGAAAATAGACCATTCATTGACAGTGCGCCTTATAGTCAGGTGCGCCTTATAGTCCAGAAAATACTGTATGTCATATTGTTTATGTCCCAAAAACGTTTTTCAAAAGGTTTGAGGCTAAATTACCACTCCTAAATAGAGAGCCTCTCTCATTTTTGAATGGCTCTCAGAGCATTTTAAGCTGCAGTACCACCTTTGGCCTGAACTGCGCCACTCCCCCCAAATCTTTTTGAAAAAAAATCATTTTTTTGAAAGATTTTTTTTTTTTGAAAAAAAAATTCTTTTGATTTTTTGTTTGTTTTTGTGATGACGTCACAATCGGCAGATGACGTCACAATCGGCAGCAAATCTGGACAGCCTGTTTTGAGAACCTGTGGGATTATACTTTTAACCTTCGCCTTCTCAAAACCAGAGAAAGACACGGGTGCGTACCTTTTGCGCGAAGCCCGAAAGCGCGAAGTGGGGAAATGTCTCCTACCGCACCGTTAGCGCGAACGAGAGGGGAGGCGTGAGGACATTTTAAGCCGTAAGAAACTACACAACCACACAATATATTTGACTAAATGAAAAAGGGTGCCCCCTGTCGAAACTATTGTACTACCACACAATATATCTTCCTGGACCCTTATTGTGAAGGGCTGAAGGCAGAGAAATGATCTACAAGCTCACGTTGTCTCGTGGATGCGACGTGTTGTGAGCTTGCAGATCAGCTATTTTGCGAGACAAGCTGAGTGCAGACAGCACTGCATATTATCAACGTTCACAAGGAGCTGCGTGCTCAGTGCGTGCACAGTGGAGCATGTGAATGAAAAGAGAGACATTGTACTACCATACAATATCGAGCACTGCATATTATCAACGTTCACAAGGAGCTGTACTACCATACAATATCGGTGCGGTAGGAGACATTTCCCCACTTCGCGCTAACGGTGCGGTAGGAGACATTTCCCCACTTCGCGCTTTCGGGCTTCGCGCTTTCGGGACTTTCCCGAAAGACACAACGGTCAGAAATGGGACTTTGTGAGGATAGAAGGTGCTAGTGGGACCCCAAAAAAAGGTTTTAAAATAGGAAAGTGAAATTTCATGGTGTATCACCACGAGTAATTGCTCCCCGAGTGCCATAGAATCCAACGGCTGCTCACTGCTCCTACTTGTTATAGGATGGGCAAATGCAGAGGGCGAATTTCATCTACAGTATGTGTATAAATACAGTATATACATATAATATAACATAACAAAAAAAACACCCTGTATAATTTTATAGAGTTATCTAAAGAGCACAAAGTATGTTTATGAACGTGCCAAAGTATCTCAAGACTGTCCATCATCGACAACCTGTCTGACAACCAAACATTCCTCAATAGAATTACTTACATCGTGCATCGAAAAATCTGTGATCACAAAACAACCTATGATATACAGTACCTACAGTAGATACTTTTATATACCTTGACAGTATGCTTTCTATGTTTATTTGTCCTGCAGCCAAATCATGCAATCAAACTTCTGTCAGTGCTCAATCAGATGCCCCAGAGATATGGTCCAGATACCTTCTTCAACTTTCCTGGTCGCAGTGCAGCAGTAAGTCCTTCACAGTTATATGGTGACTTTTAAACTGGGGATGAAAGCTTAGCTTTATTTGTGGAACATGAAACAGTAGTTTTAGGATCACAAAATACATACTGTACAATGTGTCCTTAACAAGTAACTGTTGTGAGAGTTGTGAGATACTGTGACAAATCTGTGACTGGCTTTTTCTCAGCTTTTTCTGACACTTCATTTGAAAGCTTACAATCTTTCATAACCTGTAAAAACAAAAAGAAACAAACTCTGAAACATGACTTTGCCCTATACCTAGGGTTCCCAAACTTTTCAGGCCGCGACCCCCCAAAATAATCATATCTGAACTGGGGACCCAACACCCTGTCAAGTTGAATTATAGGAGTTGAGAAATTACATTTAGTTTGACCTTGTTCCACAAATACATATTGTAGAAATAGCTAAACTACAAGCTTGTACATAATATTGGAACTGCATGGGATGAAAACAAACATCAAACATACTTAGATGTGTCAGGTATTGATAAATCAAACAAAAAAGGTGGATGTAGGGGACTGAAATACGGTTTGCTAATTTAACGCTTCAGTGACAATTACTTCAATCCACTGCTGTGGCTATGGTTGAGGTGCCTGTAATGAATCATTATGAGTCAACTGTGCATGCTGAGTAACATCTTTTTATGTGATGGTTTTAATGTGATTGAGACTAAAGGCTATATACTGATTGACTATCGGACAGGCAAAATAGGTAATGGAAAGCCTCATTCTTTGTCACTGTACAAAATCACTTAACTTTTGGAATAATACAAAAAACAAAAACATAATTCAGCAAAAAAGTTCCCATGGGGATTGAAATGTTTAACCTCTAACAAAAACTAATAATCCTGCATGGGACTGAAGTAGAGTCAATGGAAAAGCAAAAGCATTTTTTATGACGTGGTGCATAAAGCAGCATTGACACAAAGTGACAGGCTGCAAAGCCTGTGGCAACCAAGTGATAGGCTACATGTCATTTTCAATGTACGCCAGTGTCACTAAGACACTGTACAGAGTGACACCTTATACAGTACTGTATAGTGAGATCATCTTCTATTTGTATATTGTGATCATCTTACTCCATCTCTCCACAGGCCATTGCTTTACCTCCTATTGCTAAGTGGCCTTATCAGAATGGGTTCACTCTCAACACCTGGTTCAGAATGGATCCCTTGAACAATATAAATGTTGACAAAGATAAACCATACCTTTACTGGTGAGTATACAATAATTATGATTGTAATTCTTTACCGGTACATTTTACATTACATACAATTACAATTTAGTATTTTAGCAGTACTCCAGAGCGTCTTACAAAGTTCAAGGTCGAAGTAAGTGGCATACTCAACAAATGACAGGGTTAGGGTTAGTAAATGGTGGGTGTCGAGGAGTCGTAAGGAAGGAAGGGAGGGTACAAGATGTGGTGTGGGTGACTGAACAACATACAGTACTAAGGTGTGTTTTCCATAGTATGCTTGTGATGTGTTTGTAACCATTTACATTTAGAAGAAGCGTATCTACCAGCAGTTCCATTGACAAAGCAATATTGTTCCTGATATTGGCCTACAGTACATACAGCATCTTTCCCCATCTAAGCGTATTATGATGCAAACCTGTGTTTTCATGGTTAAACTTTTGGCAGCCTGCAGCACTAATATAATTATGTCTGTTAAAGGACCTAATGTTTTCAGATAATGTGGTTTATAATAGGGCAAAGGGGGAATTAGGCTAGATTATCTGTGATTAAAGCCAGTGTGGGTTTGAACGATGGTGGCTGGTGCTGGCTTGACTGAGGTGGAACACTACAGGGTTAGACTTTGTATATTGGTCCTTTAGCAGAAAATGAGCCCAAAAGAATAGACCTTCTTTGATCAATACAGAATTTGTAGTTGCATGTAAAGAATCCTGTTTATTTCAATTAAGAAGCATTGCCAAAGTAAATTCATACCTTTCAAGATCTTGAAAAAAAGTTAGTTTCTTCCTGTCTTTATTGCTGTTATATACTATTCACCATTCTGAGTTGGTACTATGTGTCTCAGTTCTCTAGTCTTTTAACAAATACAATACACAATGTAGGTTTCACATTACCTGTGCTGGCACTCTACTACTGTACCTTGTTTGGAATGGTTTACAATCACCTACAAAGCACATTGCACCCAGGCGCGTACGGCTCATTAAGGCGAAAAGGCGCTTGCCTTTTATTTATTTGTGATCCTGTCTAACAATACAAATAAACCCCCCCCAAAAGCCCAGCTTTTACCGACATAATGTTGCTCAACCCGTTCCTTGCCCATTCACTGGTAAGCGGGGGAAGGCGACCGTCAACTAATCAAGTCCTTCATTGAGATGTAAATTAATTTCGGCTTGCCTTTTGTTCTCATGGCCATCACCTCTACCTGAAAGCTAGGCTACTGTCCTCTGAAATTCACTAGTGTTGCTTGGATTTGACCGAGTAGTTTTCAACACCATGCAGTCAGCTGGAGCTGGGGCTGGAGTTTAATGATGGAAAATGCACATTGGCACTGATTTTGCTGCATGATTGCCATTGTCTACATGTGTGTAACTTTGTTTTCGCTGTTGCAGTGGTGGAAAAAGTACTTACATTCTTTACTTAAGTAAAAGTATCAATACTTACAGGCAATAGGCTGGAATTCAACATTTACTTGAGTAAAAGTATGAAAGTATTGGCATCAAAATATACTTAAAGTACCAAAAGTTAAAGTACAATCGTTTGAAAATAGCAGATCTACAAGCTCAGAAACGTGTCCATCATGACACATTGTGAGCTTGTAAAAGTAAAATAGGGCTAAATTGGTTAATGTAGCCTATATGTTTTATAATGTCATAATTTATATCTTCAAATTGTAACTAGTAACCAAAGTTTACAAATAAATGTAGTGGATTAAAAGTACAATATTTGGATCCGAGATGTAGTGGAGTAGAAGTGAAAGTATTGAAAATTGGAAATACTCATGTAAAGTAGAAATACCACAAAACTTAAGTACAGTACTTAAGTAAAAGTACTTAGTTACTTTACACCACTGCTCTGTAGTCTATGACTATATACTGGCATTTCGGGTGGCGCTTCGCTGGCATTTCGGCTGGCATCTCGCCTATCCTGACCCTCATTCCTGGGTACGCCCCTGATTGCACCCCATGGGCACTGTGAGATCTTTCAGGTCTTCTCTTTCTGATATGTTCCAGAAATTTAGGCTATAAACAACATGGTAAAACAGAGTCTTTGCAGTTGCAGCCCACACTCTCTGGAACCATTTCTCTTTTTTTTTTCTTTTTTTGTTGTTTAAAACCAAACTTTTATTGTAAGCTTTACTTCTATTTTATTTCTATTTTTATTTTTATCGTTCAGCTCAATGTACTCTTGTTTCTAAAGGCACTTTTTAAATAAAGTTTATTTACAGTATTTACTTTGTGGAATTAAAAACTCACTTAGCGCTAGGGGTGCAACGGTTCGTTTAGCCCACGGTTCGGTTCGTACCTCGGTTTTGTGGTCACGGTTTCGGTACGGTTCGGTGCGTGTTTTGCATTAAAAAAAAGACTTTCCAAAAATCTATTTTTATTTTGCTTCTAAGCAAATTGAATTATGACAGTGCCTCTTAGCCTTAAGGTGGGTTAAATAATAATAATAATATAAAATAAAATAAAAAGGGGGAAAAATGATTTTCTTTTCTATTATCATTATCATCAATATTGGCCATCGTCTTCAGTTTCAAAGTGCTTTATTTATGAACAAATTGTTTTGCACACAACAAGAGATACTATAGTAGGCTACAAGCTTGAGCAAATAGCCTCTGTAAGTTTTCATTACTATAACCAAAATAGACGGGTGTGTTCACTGTGTTGCCAAACTTTGCGAGAGGAATAAGCAACCAGATCTATGAAAACAATGCTTAAATAATTGAATATAGGCCACGTGAGGTCGTTAAACCTATACACTTCGGCTATTTGAAAGTGGCCAAGCCGATCTACAAGCTCACCACCGCATCCACCATTATTTAGCCTACAAGCAACTTTACATAAAAACAAGCTCAATGTGGCTTATAATAATCAGACATGGCAACAACACTCACCATGCGTTGCTCCTCCACTCAGTCAGTCAGTGAGGCTAGCGGGTGTCTGACACTCTGGCTTGGGGCTACGCTATGTTTGGCTTTGTTGCTTGCTAACGCTGCCTGCTATGGTCAGTCTAAAAACAGACTGTAATGATGTATGGGACTAACAACAACAAGCAGATTTCTCCTGGACTTGTTCTCCATGTTACAACAACTATGCGCTCCGCACTGCACAGCTTAGCGACTAGCAAGACTGGCTTCGTTTTGTTTTTCTGTCTCTGTGAGGACTCTCAACTGCTTTGCTCTGCTGCGAGTGTGAATGTCGGCTCTTGTTACAGAGTAGGTGGGGGTGAGGGCTACGGTGATGGGACATTAGTGCGTGTTTACTTGCGGAGCGGGGTTTAGTGGAGATTGTCTTGTGCACGATGCACAGTGGCTGTCCAGCTGTAAGAAATTAATTAATTTGCAAACACAAAAAGACCGCGGTTCACATGAAGGCGTACGGTTCGGGTACCGTGCAGGGCGTACCGTACGGTTCGGTTTTATACCGTGAACCGTTGCACCCCTACTTAGCGCCGAGCGACTTTCTGGGCGACTAACTAATGATGGCGTTTAGTGCCGAGCGACTCGGAGCGACTTTTATATAAAAGCATTGTTTAAGCTTTTAATTTGGGTTGATAGACGGAGCGGAACGGTTAGCTTACCTTCGACTAGCATACAGATGAAAACCGTGAAAAAAAAGGATACGATTATGACGTCACCTTTAAGCCATAGCTTCCTGTTTACGTAGGCCTCTGTTAGCCGCTAGGCTCAATGCAAACCATCCGACCCTCACGTAGCTTCACTAGGTCGGATTTTGATTCGGAAACTTTCTGTGTGGCATCTATATACGTTCCGATGCCCATACCAATGGTGGTTTGAGACGATCAAGCACGAATTGAGCAGTATTGAGCTCAAATGGCGGCCCGCGGCCTGTCCATTGAATGTCAATGGAGAGCATGTCATTGTACCATCCTGTTATGTCCTGAACCTCGTTTTTTATTCTGACTTAACATGGGACCATGGAAAGTCTATGGGCTATGGCTCACTCTAGTGGTCATCTTGTGGCATTCGCAGGCACGTGTACCTGGTTATGTAATGTGATTTTGGGGATTCAATATAGCTATTTCCTGGCGTTATAAGCGCAGATTCATATTGAAATCTGGCTCGCTCGGCGCTAAGTGAGTTAAGAATTAATTTCGTTTTCGATGTCTTCGGAGCTTGCACAGGGGCCTCCGCCTCACCCTTGTAGAGGCTTGTGGGTAATTAGTGCTGAGATCAATAGCCCAGAAGTGTGGTATTTATCAGCTATTGTTCTCACTGGGGAGCGAAGCCTCAAGAGGGAAGCATAGAATAGAAAGGAGGGTGGGAGGTAGTAAAAGACAGAAACACAAATGATAATTAAGTGGAAAAAGATGGCTCCCGCCAGAGGGGAAAACATGTACTCGCCAATTAGTCCGAAATAACAGTTACAGACCATTTATGTGCTTGATGCCATTTCTGTTGTCGGATAACACTTGGGTAGATGAAAGAAATCCATTACTTATGGAAGGAATTGTTGTAAATCAAAAATTTTCCATGTATTTTTATTTGCATGAATCTGTTCCTGTTGTCGTTTCACAGATTTACAAAACAGGCTACATACAAAATACAGTACATATGTTTCGCTAATCCTGTTTATGCATTGCTCTTTCAGTGGTTCAGAGGACAGCGCCAGGGCTAGAGAGGGAAAATGATCCTTCTTTCAGAAGTAGACTATATTGTGTTGCTTGTGTGTAAGAGGCAGCAGGAAGGAGAGATGCAGCTCTGTCTCTCTCTCTTATCCTAGAAGAGAGAGAGTGTAATCACCAACAGGCAGGTCCCCTGCCACTGAAACAGCCTGACAAACTCAATGGTAGCCAGGTCTGGGACTTCATATCTCTCTCACGCCCTGCATGCATCCCACCGCATTAAAGCCTAATCTCCCTTTATCAGCCCTGGCAAAGCAGCCAATATTTGTTTCGGTTGATCCCAGCAGCTGGCAGTGTGTTGGGGGCTTTGAAGAGGGCACTCTCTGTGATGCACCAAACAGTGTCAGAGAGTCGTGTGTACAGTAGGTGGCTGTGTGGACTGTGGAGAGGTTTTTGTTGTCCGCCCAAGCAGGGCAAGAAGAGAGGTGGTGGTAGGTTCAGTCGAGAAAACTAAATAAAAACTAAATCGAAACTAAGCTATGATGACTAAAACTAAGACTAGATATATTGACAATTTCGTCGACAAATAAAAAGCTAGACAAAAATGTTAGGGAGGGACTAGGGGACTCGTTTTTGGTTGCGCTCGGGTGTTGCGCTCTGAAATGCGTTGCGACGCGCTGCGACGCGATTCTGCGACGCGCTTCTGCAACGCGCTCCAATGCGCTGTGAGGTTGTAGAACGGCTATTTTCAGCATGCAACCAAGTGTAAAATCTGCCATTATGACACCATTAAAGCCTAACAAAATACATTTTAGTCAACAAAATCAACTGTAGATTTAGTCGACTTAAATCTTATGATATTTAGTAGACTAAAACTAAAACATTTCAGATAACGAAAATATGACTAAAACTAAATGGAATTTTACTCAAAAGGCTATGACTAAAACCAAATAGAAATTTGCTTTCAAAATCAACACTATGTTGAAAGTTATGTTCAGTATGTACAGTAAACACTGTTCTGTGTTCTGGATGACTGCCAGTGGCCGGTTTAACACTGAATGATATCCACTTGTGCACGCACACAGGTCAAGTAATTCATATCAACAGCCTGTGACCTGGGCTGGGATACCGGTGGGCGTGTAATGTGATGGCATACGTACATAACAGACACCATCATCAAAGATGTCCTTGCAGAATCTTTTTGACAAGATTCGGTGTAATGGAGAACTAGGCAAAAGTGAATAGAAGTTTTCCCTGGGTAAGACACTTACCTCCTAACTGCCCCTCTGGGCGCCGTTATTAATGACACTTCCTCACCGCTAATATTTCAAACGCTTACTGAACCTAAACTATAAAAGAGACAGAAAACAGGCTCTGCTCCAAAAATATATTTTGCCTTGAGGCTCAACAAGGGGAGGACAACACACCTGTGGTTCATCTCCTGCAGCGTGGCTCATGAAAACACTGGTCTCTGAGTGAGAAAACTGTATATCCATGAAAGTCTTAATTGCAGCCCTTGGAGGACGCAAAATACATCTCCAACCCTTTGAATTAGTTTATGTACGGCAGCACATTCCCTGCCCACCTTCATCCCAGGTCACAGTTGACTGCGTATTGAGATATATCATTATGTCTTAGATATGTTATTACTTGACCTGTGCGAAGCAGATATCATTCAGTGTTAAGCACGGCCTCTGGCAGTCAGGAAGAATTTCTGTTCTCACAATGTGTATGGGTGTTTTTCTCTTCTAGAGATGGCTTACATCCAGGTAGGTGAGAGAAAGGGAAGGTGTAGAAAGGGAAGAAGAATTTGTGGACAGCAACCTTCAGTGATTTCAAGATCTTGAGCTAGAGGATGCTTGATTAAAATAACATCGTTATTACAGCGGTTGTTTTTTTTTTCAACCATGAAAGTTAATGATGTTGAGTGTACGTTGTGAAAACAATGTATTTACATGGCATAGTTTAATAGATGTTATATATTATTATAAACATATTTTTAAACAAATTAAAATATATTACAGATAAATTGCAATGTTTTATCTTTCCATCACAGAAAATTAAGATTGTAGCAGACTGGACCTTTTAAAACACATCTATCACACCCTGTTTGTTGATTAAAGTAAATTGATTCCACCTGTCAAGTTAACAACTCACAGTATTTATGAACTTTCACTTACAGCTTTCGAACAAGTAAGGGCATCGGGTACTCCGCACATTTTGTTGGCAACTGTTTGATCGTGACATCACTCAAGTCAAAAGGAAAAGGGTTCCAGCACTGTGTGAAATATGACTTTCAGCCCAGGAAGGTAAGTGCAGCTATTATTTCTAATCACTCTTAGTCTGCTTCTCAGGCTGCTATAATGAAGGGCTTGAGTACAGGTTTGATTCTTGAGCCCTATCTAAGTCTAAATCAGTAGTTAAAGGGACCCCGGGTAGCTTCTTCATATTTTGTGCGGTGCCAGACACATCGCTCTTTTCACAATGGGTGTGATTCTTTAATCTCCATTATATTGTGAGAGGAGGGGTGTGAACATCTGGCATAACACTTCCCAATGCATGTCCTCCTTTCAATAGAATGATACTCCCCCACTTGATTTTGGGGGAGTAGTAAAGTGACAAATGAAGGACTTTTAAGACCTTTTTAATCCCTAAAAAAAAGATAAAAGATGAAAACTATCATTACTGCATCAAAGTAATCAACAAACTATACTATAAAAACTGATCAATGCCAAGTGCTTGTCAGGGTGGGGGATCGATCCCCTGTTGAAATACTTTTATTTTGGGGTCTCCTGTTCAAATATGATGCGTGCACATGGGCACTTTGGCATGTTTGTATACCCTTCTGCTGAGCTGGTCGAGTCATCACTGTGATGTCAGAACAGGTTAGCTATATCCATATATGGAGTCTGTGAGGTCAGATGTAAAGGTATTGACAAACTCCATATATGGAGATCTAGGTGATGATCCAGTCGTCTCCATGTATGGATATCCAGGGTTTGATGAGGTCAGTGTCGTGATCTTCATATATGGAGATCCAGGTGATGATAGTCAGCAGTCTTGTCAGTCAACAATGTGATGTCAGAACATGTCAGCTATAAACATTGAGGCGTTGCAGACGGACGGACGGACTGACTGATGGACAGGATGTGCCTGTTTTCATAGTAATGACATTAAGTGAATTTGAAATGTGAAAGACAACATTTTAAGCTCCTCTTGAAACAGTATTTGGCAAAACAGTCGACTACTCTAGCCCCAGCTACCTGCCCATCATCATTTCTCAGATAAACTCTACTAAGTTGCAAATCGATACATAAGCCTGAGGACTTTAACCCCAGGGCTCCACTGGCGGCGTCGCGTTGCTCTGCGTCGTGGCGGCTTCATTGACGCCGTCACATTGACGTCCGACCGGCTCCACCGCAGCGCAGCGGCTGTGTATTCATTCTATGGCCAATATAGCCCATTTCCAAAACTACATGAAAATCACTTTCAAACAGGAATAAAACTATTGTGACCTGAATGTGAACGTATAGAGCACACTATGTTCACAGCAGAGAGCAGCAATGCACCACGGACCACTTTGTTTTGTCATGATTATAGCCTATGTTGTATAATTTTATCAAAGAAGACCGCTGTAATTACATAAAAAAATATGCTATAGATTTCTGGGACATCTAGTCACCCTTGTGAATGACGTGAATGGATAGCCAAGCCAACAGCAGAAAAGCACGTATGTAGCCTAATACAATGCATTTATTCATATTTTATACATGACTGGACGTTGTGGACGCCGTCAAAAAATTGAACCGGGGCGATTTTCGAGTTTGGACGCCGTCACCGGAGCGTCCGACGTTGACGTTGCCGTGGGCAGTGGAGCTCCCTTCATTGATTAAAACGGGAGCGTTCCCAGCGTTGACGTTGACGCGACGCTCGACGCGCCCGGTGGAGCCGGGGGGTAACAGGTATAATGTAAAACAGAAGAGCACATGAATGTTAATTTAGTGTGGAATGTTTTGAGTATGCTACCTGTCCCTGCAGAGAAACTAATCTACAGTATCATGTTTTAGAGCCCTCACATAACACCTTGATGTAGATTTATTGAGTATATGACATGTTGAATGTTTATCTGATAAATGCCATAAAAACTGCTTCTTTCCCTGTGAGTCTCTTTTGTGTGGCCAGTTGGTATTCTATTAAACTGTTGCCGTCAGTGTTCCTCCTGGGTCCGAAAAATAAACACTTGGTTTAGTCACTTAAAAAAATACTAATTACTGCTGTGGGTGTTTCTGCGCTCTGCCAGTCTTGACTCCCACAATGCTGTTTGGGTCTTGTGAGTGTACTTCATCAAAACCAACTACTGTAGATAAAGGAAGAGAAAAGAGTGCAATATCTGCACTGATGTTTCCTCAGCCTTTTGTTTTGAGGAAATGTCATCAGAACATCAGTTCACGCCCCCACTATACAGCTATACAGGTGGGGATAGTCCCTCTGACTGCACTGCTCTGCACTGCTGCTCTCTCAATGTGTTGCATAGCCATGTGATGAAAAAAAAAAGTATGATTCATATTCTATACCGATTGGCCGTGCCTTCCAAAGCTTGCAGGAGGGATCTATTTAAAAGAAACAAATGGCACAAATCATGGACGCAGCGTCCAATCTTTTGCAAATTTGAGTCACGCTTTCCAGTGCCTCTGAAAACAACACAGAGCCACCCATAGGCGGTGTGCTACAATTACCGCTGTTGGTTGCAGAAACATGTTTTTTTTGTGAGTTATGACAACTAGTTAGTTGGTGTGAATGTTAATGCAAATTGGAGGGTTAAAGATGACCTCAGAAGTGTGCTTCATGTTAGACTCAGCTTTTAGAAACTATGAACAGCATTTGTTTAAAAAAGAACAATCATGACTTGTACTTGTCATTATTGACAGAGACTGTACTGCATAATTATGGTTATTAAATCTCTTTAAATGTCTGTCTTTATTGTCACCCTCAGTGGTACATGATAAGTATAGTCCACATCTACAACCGCTGGAGGAACAGTGAGATTCGATGCTACGTTAATGGACAACTGGTTTCCTATGGCGACATGGCATGGCATGTCAACACAAATGATGTAAGCATCCTTTCCCCAAACACTTCTATCCTGTTGACACTTTTTGAAAGGACAAGAGCGCAGGGAAGAGAGAGGGGTAATGGCCGAAGGTTGTTTTGTTGTTGTTATTTGGGGCTTTTGTTTCGTCATGTCTTGTTTATTATGCATTTGTTTTAACCTGTATTGGGTAAGTCGTCATTTGTATTGTGTCTGCAAATATTTGTGCTGTTAGATGGTGTTTACATACCTTATCAACGTATTGTGCGAGTGTCACGGTGCCCTTCACTGTGGAGGTGCTGGTAGATAAATCTTGTGTAGTCCAGCATGGTGACACCCTTGGGGCCAGGCATGGGTGTTGCACCAAATGTTGGGCCCTGGGTACAAGTATTTACTCACATTTTGTGCTTTAACTATTGAAAAATAGAAGATATACAAGCTCACAGCGCAGCACCGAGTGCCGCACTGCGAGCTTGTAGATCTGCTATTTTTGAAAAATCTGAAAAAGTCTTTGAATATTTCAAATCCTTCTAAGGTTTTTTTTTAAAACCTATGTTTCTATGTCAGTGGTGCACACACTTTTTCATGTGAAGGACCACCAAAATCATATATATTTGGCCACGGACCCTCATCTCAAAATATTTTGTTCCAGGGACCCCCCAGAAGCAAAATTTGAGTTACAAATGTTCGCTTAAAGAATTACATATATTCAAAGATTTGCACACATTTTCACGACTTTTCAAGGCCCCTCCACCTTGGGCCCTAGTAACTCAGTTACAAATCATCATCATACATTGACTTTGTCTCAATTCCAAACAATCCAAATGATAGAAATGGTAAAATAAACCTTGAACTTAGAGTTGAAGCATCTGGCAAGAGAAAGCGTTGTTCAGTGTGTCCTACAACAGCAGACAGGAAGACAGACTGCTTGCAGGAGGTGCAAGAAGCTCATCTGTGCCTCAAATGCAGTCCGTGTTTGTGAAGCATGTGCTTCCTAGTGTATACGTACAAGTGTACATTCATTATGTGACATTAATGTGTGTTCCCATGTTCACAAAATAAGAGCTGAACACACGTCAGCTCTTATTGTCTCCACCAGCCGAAGGCTGAGGGAGAGTATGTTTTCCCCTCCGTCCGTCCGTGCGTCCGTCCGTCCGTCCGTGTGTCCGTGTGTCCGTGTGTCCTCGCAGTTTGTGTGCAGCTAATCTCAGTCACTGTTGGCCCGATCGCTGCCAAACTGAGCACACACATTCCCTGGATGCCAATCTAGAACCTCTGCCCCACATTTTTCAAATCAGCCTCATGGTGGCGCTATAACAGGCCGATTTGTGTGGCCTGGTTGTTACCAGCTAATCTCCGGCGCTGTTGGCCCGATCGCTGCCAAACTGAGCACACACACTCCCTGGATGCTAATTCAGAACCTCTGCCCCACATTTTTTAAATCAGCCTCATGGTGGCGCTATAACAGGCCGATTTGTGTGGCCTGGTGGAGACCTGTGCTCGGAAGAGCACTGCTTCTAGTTTTACATGAATTTCAGCTATCAGTAAAAACGCCTAGCTCTTTCAGTGATCAATGTGATATAGCAAAGCATAATTGCAAAAATTTACCATATATCATATGAATTATTTGCAATTAAGACAAAGTCAATGTATGATGATGATTTGTTAAGTTAAAATTTATATTAGTGTTGTTTTTTAAACCAAATATCCCCCCGGTCAAAATGACCCGCGAACAGAACGAAGGTGAAGTGAATCTGAACAGAACAGAGTTAAGCTGTTGTGGGTGCCTAATCTATGAATCATTGTCCCTTCCTGCAGGCTTTGTATAAAATTGATTAAACTGACCAGGCAGAGGGATGTTCACAACTTGTGTCTCAGTATGACACTGTTTCATAATTACATTTTGCTCGGTGAAATACGCCATGTGTTTTTCTTGTGTCTATTTGTCTTCCTATTCAATTGTCTGTGAAGTTGGAATTTAGTTCCTCCTATAATGAGGAAAAGGCACGACCTCTCTTCTCTGTCTCTCTCCCAGAGTTATGATAAATGTTTCCTGGGGTCCTCCGAGACGGCAGACGCTAACAGAGTATTCTGCGGACAGCTAGGGGCCGTCTATGTATTCAGCGAAGCTCTCAATCCAGCACAGATATTTGCAATTCATCAGCTTGGACCAGGCTATAAGGTATGTACTTGACTGGCTAAATGAGATTACGCACAGGCAGACCGCATCGTCTATCAATCTCTGAAATCAATGCTGCCATGCTGCAGTTCTATGCCTTGTGGCTCTGTCCTGGGAACTATGCCTATCCATTCTGATATACGGCTGCATAAATTATACACTTGTAAGGAATAATTTAACAATACATCGAGGAAAGCAGCAGCAGGCACACAGGGGGATAAAGTTGTGAGCTGTTGTTTTTATCACAGCAGTCACAGCAGGTGTTAAGCTCCCAGGCGCATCCACAATGACCTAAACAATTTGAATTTCTACATTCAAAATGCTGACCTATGCAGAAGGTAATTCCATGTATAATTCTTACTTTGTGATTACTTTGCTTTTATTCTAACTAAGCATTTGTTTCTGCAGTATGTTCTTGCCACCCAAGTCATTTTAACACCCTTTGCTCTCATTGTTATTGTTTTGTCTGAGATTTTCCTGTAAGTGAACGGATTTAACCACTGCTCTCAGTAAAAAACTGGTTTGTTTTTTTCCCTTCTTGTAGCGAAATAATTTGGGGTTGGACCAACAGTGATATAATTCATCCTATCCTTTGCCGTTGTCTATTTGTGTTCTCTATAATTGCCTCAAGTACCAGTGCCTTTAGATGTTAGGGGTTTAGGAGACAATTGTGGATGTGTTATTAGACGGTCTGTTATAAGTATCTGCCTGTAGTGCCCAACAATGGAAACAATCCACTCTTACTTTAATGTCGCTGGTGGCACACAGGTACACTCGCTCCTGTGCTCAGGCTCAAAACCCTGCATGGACAGCATTAACTGTGTTCCGACCCGACTACAACCCTGCCTGCATTGCTGAAGTCCGTGGAAGACAACAGGTGGCATACCCAGTTCCGGGTTCAGTTTCTCATAGCTTTGCTTGATTGGTGCAGCTGCCGATTTAAACCAGAAAGACATATAATTGTTTGACACCTTCATATTGTATGTTTCTGCAGCAGATTAAACGAGAAAAACATGGGAAGGTGTCATACATGTTTCTGGTTTAAATAAATATGCAGCTGTGCCAAACAAGTGACGCTATGGGAGACTGAATTGTAATTGGAAATGGGTATGCCACTTTAGGGAAAACCCACTGCTACAGTTATGGACAGAAACATATGGCCAAAGAATGCCTGGAGACTTCTTGGAGAACTCATTTGGTCCTTTTTCTAATCGCTGCTGACTTGCCATTTCCTTCCTAAATTGAGGTTCCAGACCTTCGTTTACAAAGCGAACACACACTGGAATGACCCACCAGATTGCTTGAAATAGCGAATAAGGTCTTCCAGGCAAGCAATTACTCACATTTGATGAAGTCTTGAATGGGGTTGGCTGCCGTGGCTATATGTGTGTGAGACACACGGCATCCAAGTGCGCTGTCTAAGCGGTTCAGAGAGTTGTCAGGCCACCGCCAAATGATTGGTTAGCACATTGAGTGTCTTGTCCAGGGGACCTGAGATCTGCCTGTTTTAATCTAGGGGACTGCTGGGAATAGTCTGGCAGTGGTTACTTGGAACAAAGCAGGGAACAGAGTAGACAAATACATACTGTACTACGGACTGCCATACTGTTTCAGTTTAATCATTTGATCCCCAATATGCGCCAACGAATTGCAATGTGCTAGATGTTCTATTATTGCTATTTTATCTGACTATGTGAAATTTTGTATACAATGTATAATGTATAAGTGGTTAAGTACATACAGTACAAGGCACAGGGTATAGAAATCCCCTGAACCCAAATATAATTCTCTCCACCAAAGGCAGAGAATGGAGATTATGTTTTTGCCCCTGTTTCTGTCTGTCTGTCGGTCGGTCGGTCTGAATAGCGCCAAACGTATTATTATTATTATTTTTGCCTCATGGTGCCGCAGCTACATTATATCAAAACCATAGTGTAGGTCCTATCCATGACCAAACTCCATATACAGTAGGCCACATCCATTTCTGCCTAACTTGATTTTAATTAGCATTTTTTACCACCGCTCCTCCATATTTTTTCCAAAACTCACACATCGCTACACATTATCTCTGGAGTCGACCTCTTATGCATGCATTAATTTTAACACACTGTAGTGTCTGTATGCCTGGGTAAGAGTAGTCTCACATAACTTTGAAAGCTACTGTATGATTATGAATGTGTCAGCCTGAATATAAGAGAGGCTTATGTTGAATAATTGTGAATACATAGGTATGTACGCTTGTCCAGATAACTGCTTAACACACAGACGTATGGGGGGAAAAAGGTTACCGGTAACTAAGCAGTACTACATTCTAGCTGGGGGTTAGGCATAATGACTTGGGATAGTCCGCTATCCAAAAAGTATAGTCAGATATATGCAGTAAGAAACCGAATAATTGCGTTGTTCATTCTTTGCACAAGTCTATTACTATTCATGTGTCAGCCAGTCCACATCAGATTAACACTAACACTACTAGTACAACTACACAATATGATTTATAGCTTAGAATATGGCATACTTATTACTGCAATCTTATGTTCCTGGGGCTACTTTGATAACACTGTTATTTGAAATGATAAGACTGGATATATCTGGACGACTGCCAGTGAGTGAATTTCTTATGAATATCACAATTTATGTAGTTAACTTCATGGAATGGCTTTAATATAAGCTCCAAGGGTGAGAAAAGTTGTCATACAATGAAGCCAGGGCTACTGGCAGCCAAAAGATCACACCTGACTGGAATTAAATGAACACTTTTTTACACATCACAATCACAAACATTACGTTATGTCAAAACCTTGTGACATACTAGACAGGCATAAATGTACTGCACATGTATTTGGATTAGCGCTTGTAGTTTGGAACATTCTGTAGAATATTGAATAATTTTAGCACTTACAAATAGACATAGAATCAGAGTGAGCATAGTACCGTATTTTCCGGACTATAAGGCGCACTTAAAAGCCTTTAATTTTCTCAAAAAACGACAGTGCGGCTTATAGTCCAGTGCGCCTTATATATGGATCATTCATTGACATTGACATTCCCTTTAGCACAGCTCCATCTGTTGGATGCATAACGCAACGGTAGTGTCTATTATGTGCGCCTTATAGTCAGGTGCGCCTTATATATGAAAACAGTTTGAAAATAGACCATTCATTGACAGTGCGCCTTATAGTCAGGTGCGCCTTATAGTCCAGAAAATACTGTACATGGCTTCAAAGGCAATTTTTTTCTTTTTTGTTCTTTCAATGAATTTCTGTGCATCTTTAATTAGTACCGTAGCATAGGCAATAGACGGTGTTGATGTGTGGCACCAGCAGGTGGTAAAATTACAGCAAATGGCATTGAGCTCAGACATTTCCTTTGGGTTTATTATATCGTGAGACAGAGTCCAGTGCAGTACTGTACGTCTTGAGGTTCTGTACTGTTACTGTACATGTCAATGTCCGTTCATCTTCATTCTAACGTAGCTGTATAACTGCAATATTACTGAATGTTTTCTTTGCTTGCTATTTATTATGTCCATGAATTAAATACAGAGGGCTTCCAACGTAAAAAAAAGACCGTAAAAGGTCTTATTTGGGATGATCCTTTTAGGCAGGGTGTTTAACTGTACTTGTACCGTTCTACATTTCAATTGTATTGACTATACTTGTACTGTTCTCCATTTTTTTCTAATAAAATACTCAATCAATCAATCAATCAAAAGCTAGCTATAGCACTTAAACTGTCGTCAGGCTGACAGATAAATCTGCATGCCCTCACAGACTGTAAATAGCAGTGAGCTGTCGATAGCGCAACACTTCATTAAACCATCCCAATAGCTCTAGTTTCATTCATTCATTTTGACTTAAATTTAAAAGAGTATAACAAAACAAGACAAGCTCATTAACAGCATGAGCACCTACAGTACATGTACTATTAACTGGAGATGACACACGCACGCAAGCATGCACACAAGCACGAACGCGCGCGCGCGCGCGCGCGCACACACACACACACACACACACACACACACACACACACACACACACACACACACACACACACACACACACACACACAGACACACAACTTTTATTTTATTATTATTAACATAAGGACAATGGCTTCCATTATATCATGCTAACTTTCCATGAATAGAAAGCCTGCAATTTCTTATTACCTTGGTTTCCCCATTGGTGATGTCACTGGTAGGCGAGTTTCTGAACTGTCCACAACCCTCCTCTGAGACACGGGTCAGACAAAAATGATAACATATTATAATGATCATTAGTGAGGACCAACTACATGAAGCTAGGTTGAAAATGGGTGAAGTCGGTCTTTAACATTGGGTGGTTGAAGTTATTAACTCAAAAGCAACTACAGTAAAAACACACTTGATTGCGGGCGCTCATGTTTTTCTCAGCTTGGTACTTGAACCCACAAAGGTTTGTAATGATGCATTTCCCACTGCACATTGCCACCTCTGGCCATAAAACCCAACGCTAATTCCCTTATGTTAAAGTCATTATGTCAGGCTGTACTTTTTCAGGTCAGTGACCATGCTGCAATAAGAGGGCGTTCGGGGGCAGGCTCAGACTGCATGCAGCTTGAGAGTTCCTTCAGCTTGTCGAGTAGCTACATAGCTAATGTTTTCTTTGCTTGCTATTTGTTATGTCCATGAATTAAATACCAAGGACTTCCAACGTAAAAAATACCGTAAAAGGTCTTATTTGGGATGTTCCTTTTAGGCAGGTTGTTTAACTGTACTTGTACTGTACTACGTAGTACAGTAATGTAGAAATGTACATTTCTATTGTATTGACTATACTTGTACTGTTCTCCATTTTTTTCTAATAAAATAATCAATCAATCAATCAACAGCCACGGAGTCACCCTCCTGCTAAAGTTTAACATGGTGTTGGTCTGTACTGGAGGGATATGGGCAAAGTGTGCTCCAATGTTGTTAAGACCATCATTATCTCCACCTGGAAATAATCTTCTCATCCCTGTGTGCATGTGCCTGTGCCTGCTTGTGCGTGCGTGCGTGCGTGCGTGCGTGCGTGCGTGTGTGTGTGTGTGTGGAGATTGAGAATCAACATTGCTATCCAACTGTTATACTTTAGTTTAGCTTGCCTGAAGCAAATCAATTATATGATGCAAATAATACTCGGCATACAAATGTATGTATTCATTTGCTGTCTTTTATACCGCAGAAACCAATAGCACTGTGAGAATACTTCTGGCCAGCAATGATTTGGAGGTTAGCTGTACAGATGGCCATGCTTTTACTCACCAGTATCCCCAATGTCCCCCCCACCCCTCTCTCTCTCTCCCCTACTACAGAGCACATTTAAATTTAAGTCAGAGAGTGATATCCACTTAGCAGAGCACCATAAGCAGGTACTGTATGACAGCAAACTGGCTGCCTCCATCGCCTTCACCTATAATGCCAAGGCCACTGACGCCCAGCTCTGCCTGGAGTCCTCGCCCAAGGAAAATGCCTCCATCTTTGTACACTCACCCCATGCCCTTATGCTGCAGGTCAGTCACCTTACTCAAAGGCACGGGATATCGTCACTGTTGGGTGGGGGAAAAAAAGTGTATTAAAAAAGTTTGACTGGATTAAATTGAGTTTTTTATGAGATTTGTTATATTATATAACATTTCATTTGTTAACCATTTTAACCTGGTGTATTCTGGGCATGTCATTATAGGCTAAACTTTAGAAAGTATAATGTTTGCCCCCCAACAATCATGATATGCAGCTCTGAGGTATCGAACCCATTAACAAAGACATGCAAATGCTGAATTCTGTGGAACATCATTCAGAACCATAATTATATGCAGAGTGTGTGTGTGTGTGTGTGTGTGTGTGTGTGTGTGTGTGTGTGTGTGTGTGTGTGTGTGTGTGTGTGTGTGTGTGTGTGTGTGTGTGTGTGTGTGTGTGTGTGTGTGTGTGTGTGTGTGTGTGTGTGTGTGTGTGTGTGTGTGTGTGTGTGTGTGTGTGTGTGCGCGCGTGCGTGCGTGAATGTTTTTTTTTATCATGTCCCAACAGGATGTGAAAGCCACCGTGACCCATTCCATTCACAGTGCCATTCACTCTATTGGTGGCATCCAGGTGCTCTTTCCCCTCTTTGCCCAGCTGGACCATCGTCAGTTGAACGACAGCCAGGTGGAGACTACTGTGTGGTGAGTCCAACAGTCAGACCCTCTGTCCACACTTACACACACACACCCTTTGTTCTGTTCACCAGTCTGTAAATGACGTTGTTTCATTATTATATCGCGTGCCGAATCTGAAGCCGGTGGGATGAACGGTTCTCGAGATACGCGGATTACAAACAAACAGACAGAGATTTGTCGCATTTATAGATAGATAATAATGAAACAACGTCATTTACAGACTTTCTGTCCCACCGTATAATGAAATGAAACAATTTCACTTATTGACCTCTATCCACCAGACATCATGTACAGCACTGTTACCATATTATTTTCCCAAACACTGGGTTCCTACATTTTGTTATTAATTATTATTATTAATTTATTTATTTATTTTAAATTATGATTTTTAAACAAAATCTCGCAAACTTTTATTTTTCATTAATTAAAAACAAATTAATTGATTTTTCAAAAGAATTTCATGAATAAATACATAAAAAAAATCGAAGAAATTCCATTTCATGAATAAATACATAAAAAAAATCGAAGAAATTCCATCAATCAGAAATCGATCTACAAGCTGCGGCACGAAGTGACTCATTGTTTGCTTGTAGATCTGCTATTTTCACCAGTTCGGTCCTGGGCAAACATCTAATTTCTCTTTTGGGTCTCGGGCTAAAAGGTTTGGGAACCATTGATGTACAGCAATCGATACAGTGGTTAGTATGGTCCATTAAACACTGTGGATATCCCAAATGGATGTGTTTCGTTTTGAGAGCGCGGACTAGCCAACACTTATGGGCTCCTGATTCGCTGCCTAGCGTCTGGGACTTTAGCTCTGCAGCGTTGTTAGCTCTGCTGTCGCACTGCAGCGTGTCTATGTACAGTACATGTAGGTGGTGCGCCTCTTTCTCCTCCTCGTCTCCCAGCCTCATCCTTCTCTCTCTGACCTTGTCTGGGACCCTTGGGTCCCCATAGACCCCCATAGAGTTCTGTTTCTGATGTCGTCTGACGCCCACCCATTAAACACAAAGTGCCATTTGAAGCATTCTTGTGCAGTCACCATCCAGAGCCTTTTCTTGATGTACTGTGAGTGTCCATGTCTCTGCCCTGTACAGCAGCACTCACTCCACTGTAGCCACGAACAGCCGTCTCTTGAGCTCTTCTCCCATGTCAAAATCCCACAATCATCCCATGCAAGGCATTCCATGCAAGTTCCCTGCGGAAGCTTCCGCCAAAGCGGTCCAGGTACCAAGATATTTGAAGTCCTCCACTACCTTGAATACTTGGCAGTGGCAATGGTTTACGTCCTCCATGTTAAGTGCCATTACTTTTGTTTTCTTGGCACTGAGCTTGCGGCCAATCTTCCTGCACTACATTTCTATTGCCAATAGTGCTGTAGTTCTCTTCCTGCCTTTGCTGTGACCGAGACTAGAGCAATGTCATCTGCATCCCAAATGGAACTTTATGGAGTGAATTTTACAAATGGACACTGAATAGTTTACAGTATACTCTGTGGTCCTCCTCAGTTAACTTGTCCAAAGCTTCCCCACCGTATTGCTGGCGTGCGATCAGAGAGCTCCACTCTAATCCTGTATTAACTCTGCAACAGCAGCACTTCTGGGTCCATGCAAGCTGTTTACACCACATAACTTACAGAGCCAAGCCTGATGGTCA
>NC_137817.1:35298081-35325581 GCF_963921795.1 Nannobrachium achirus
TGTGAATAGACAGGTATTTTAGACCGTTGTGTGAGTGTTTATGCAATCTTCTTTCACAGTGCCACTCTCCTGGCCTTCCTGGTTGAGTTGCTCAAGAGCTCTGTGGCCATGCAGGAGCAGATGCTGGGAGGGAAGGGCTTCCTGGTGATCGGATACCTCCTGGAGAAGGTACGCTAGAGTTTCCCACTGTCATATTTGTCAATGCCAGGCTGGGAGGCAGTGATTATGTTTTCGCCCCTGCCCGTGTGTCCGTCTTTGCGAAACTAATCTTGGATACTGCTTGACCAATCAGTGGCAAACTTTGCATGCACACTGTGCACACTCAGTACAAACTTTGTTTTTATTGGCCTCATGGCAGCGCTATAACAGGCCTCTTTACGTTTTTGCCTATAATTGTTGAGCTGTAGTTCATACAAAAAAAACAAAAAACAAAAGAAACATACTGCCATCCTGGTGGAGATAGGCACTGCAAAGAGTGCACTTTTCTTGGATATATTTCCACTAATTTCTTTCAAGCTGTTATTCAATTGTAATGGTGTCATACTGTATTTCCTCCTAAACTGTGCAAGCCAAAAAACGAACAGTCCTTGATGTCTGTTTTCTTCCTCCTTATCTCAGTGTCGATCAATGTAACAAAAAACAGATTCACAGTCTGTGAATAAGTAGATTCAACATCACCACCATTTACAAAGTCTTTGATCAGTGCTTTGAGCGTTTTTAACACACAATTGATTCTCAGTGTGAGATGACGAATCAAAGAGTGTACTATGTTGTGCTATGACAGAAGCTAAGTTAGCCAAAAGTTTTGTTGGCAAATCGGGGAAGCCCTTTGATCTCTCTTGAAGCCGCTGTTGCCTTTCCCCTCCGTAGATGCGCTCGCTATCTAAGCTGTGCAGTGCACTCTCCCAACTCCTGTCAACATGTTCTGATCTTCCATCACTAGCAGACCTGAGCTCTGAATATGTGTCAGTGAAATGAAAAGACCCAGAGGGAGAGAGCACCGCAAGGCCTTTCTCCTTTCTGTTTGGCTTCTTTCTCTTTCTCCTTCTCCATCACCCTTGATTTTTTTTCCTGTGTGTGATGTACAGCGTGCCGGCCTCCCCAGAGTGCTCGCGCTTTTGTAGAGTATGAGAAATGACTCCTCTGTGTCACTCGCTGACTTGCCTGCCTGTTGGCATCAGCTGCTGTTAACTAACAGCCAGGCAGAGTCGGCACCTGAGAGCTGACAGTTTCTCCCCGTATCCATCCCGCTGCCAGGTTTCACACTTCACCACTACGCGCTGTATCGCGCCATCTGTTTCTGTGCTGTTTAGGACACACCTTCCATTCGCAGTCTCTCCATTTATCCCTCTCTCACTGCCCTGACTGCCCCACCCACCTGGAACCAGCAGGTGCCAGACCAAAGTGATAACAGTTCTCGTCACACTGAAAATCCGTCTTATTGCAAAGTCACTTACTACCCTACCCTCCTCCACAATTAACCGTCAACTTAATGGGATACATAGGTTCATCTTTCTTGATCTTGGTCAAAAATAGCCGTTCCACGAGCCGTTCTACACAAGCTCACAACGTGTCGCAACTCCACGCGTTGTGAGTTTGTAGATCTGCTATTTTTGGCAAATGTTCCACCCCAGGATAATGGATGTTGGGGATATTTTGATTATCGCGATAATATCGTAAAACAAACAAAAGAAAAAGTGACACAATAATCGTGACATGAAATGTTGATATTGTCCCATCCTTAGTCTGTTGTGATGACATTGCTGTGCTTGTTCCTGCAGTCGTCGCGTACACACATCACTAGAGCGGTGTTGGAGCAGTTCCTGTCCTTCAGCAAGTATCTGGACGGCCTGACACACGGGGCTCCGCTGCTCAAGCAGCTGTGTGACCACATCCTGTTCAACGCTGCCATCTGGATCCACACCCCCGCAAAGGTGAGCCCGGCCATCGAGCCAGTGGTGTAAAGTAACTAAGTACATTTACTTAACAACCCGTTTAGGCCTAGAATTATTGAATGCTTTAACCAGTGAAAAATAGCAGATATACAGCCGCGCTGCGAGCTTGTAGATCTGCTATTTTTGAAAAAGCTGTGAAAATGTGTGCAAATCTCTGAATATATGTATTTTCAAAGCGAACGTTTTGTAACTCAAATTTTGCTTCTGGGGAGTCCCTGGAACTAGATATTTTGAGTTGGGGGTCCGTGGCCAAATACATATCATTTTGGGGGTCCTTCACATGAAAAGGTTTGAGAACCACTGACATAGTAGTCTCTCAAGAACAGACTAACTGAGCTCCAGTTAACTCTTATTGTGCCTTGGACCTTATTAACGTCCAGGGTGCCAATCCCGAACTAGTTCGGGATTTATTAAAAAAAAACACGGCCCGCGAGAGCGTCGCGCCGCCGATATTTGCCATCCACTCCAATGCAATCCAGGATCTTTAGAGCTCATTTTCTCTGTTCCATGCATATCCATGAGGTGTGCAAGGTTTAATCACGGCTAAATCGCCGAAAATAGGGCTTCTAAAATGCTTGGTAGCCAATAGCTAACTTCAAGCTAACTTCATCCTGTTCCTGTTCATGCACAAAGGAAAGTGTTCAGGCGCGTCATGGCTGCGCACGGCTTGTGCATATACAGCGTATGTCTATGGTGGATTCTATGGCCATTGGGCGCCCTCTAGTGGTGATTCTGGGCACTGAAAGGGTTAAGTGACATTGAGGGACATTTTCTTTGACAATGGCAAGCCAGATTGCTGACATAGAAACATAGGTTTTTCAAAAAACCTTAGAAGCATTCAAAAGACACACAAAAAAAAATAGCAGATCTACAAGCTTGCAGCGCGGCACTCGGTGCCGCGCTGTAAGCTTGTATATCTGCTATTTTTCAATAGTTAAAGCATAAAATAATGATACACAATAATGTGTACCCATTCTGAATGGGTTAAAGGGATATTCCACTTAATTCCAAAAAAAAGAAAAAAACGTTTGGTCATTAACGTCTAATCAGGCTTTTGTGAACACCCTGGACAGATTTTTATTTGCTTGATTCAATATTTAGATATTTGATATTCATTTTATCAGTTACAACAAACCCATTGTAACTTCAAACTCCATTTTAACCATGATAGATTCATCAAAAACACCGTCTTTTTTCTTGTGACTCATACTACCCTCCTAATACGTGAGTTGGCTGTATTTTTATTTTATTTTTTATATATAACCTTTTTCATTTATTTATTTTTTTTTTGGGGGGGGGGGGGGGGGGGGGGGGGGGAATGGAAAAACTTTAATACAATAAAAGCTTTATGTTTGCTACTGTATATTTTCTCACATATAGTATCTCATGGCTGCAGGGTTTGTTGCTTGCTTTTTCCAATCCTGTCCTAAAGCCAAATGTGTGTGTGTGTGTGTGTGTGTGTGTGTGTGTGTGTGTGTGTGTGTGTGTGTGTGTGTGTGTGTGTGTGTGTGTGTGTGTGTGTGTGTGTGTGTGTGTGTGTGTGTGTGTGTGTGTGTGTGTGTGTGTGTGTGTGTGTGTGTGTGTGTGTGTGTGTATGTATATATATATATATATATATATATATATATATATATATATATAAAAATAATGGTCCATGAAAATAGATGAGGAATATCAAAGAAGCTGAGTTTGCATGGCGAATACATTTGCCTTAGTGATGCTGCTGGTGGAACCATGAATAAATAAATGACAAAATAAATACAGAAGTGTCTCCCTGGAGGCTGCCTTGTGGCAGAGCTCCAGCATGGAGCACATAGCGAGGGTAAGAGGGGGAGAAAGAAAGAGGTCATGAAGTGAGTTTTAGCAACATCGGCAATCAAAAGCTGCAACTTGCTGTTCCCTTGGTATTCAAATTCAGTTGATACAATTATTGTGTCAGTGTACCACTTTCAATCTGGCATCAGATTTTGGAAATTATCATTATTGTCATTTCAAAATATTGTAAAAAAAAAATCCCAAATCACTTTTTTAAATAGCTCATCTACTGTACAAGCTCACAATGCTTAATGATTCGACAAACGTTGTGAGCTTGCATATATTTTGGATGTCCTTGGCATGGAAAGGTTTGTGAACTCAATTGTCACTATTCTCTAAAAACATTGCATTCAGAGAGCAGTCATGCCAGGAGCATTCAAAAAGACATCCGCTGAGATGGGTTTTAATTAGATGGTCGGTCTGATCTTGGCCTTTTGTACCCACACTGCTCTGAAGGAAATCAATTTTGCCATTGAATTCTGCTTCAGACCCATTCTCATGGAAATGATGTTATCGTCTGCAATATGGCATACCAAGTCATGCTCGCATCTTAACGGTTTGGCTGGGGTTCACAGCGTCTCACATTCTCATTCCAGATGAATGGCAAAAAGCTGTTCTGTTGGAGTGACTGTGGCAGGAATGACACATTGTGTCAGACCTGTTGCTAATTTCACTTAACACTTAACTCATTTACTGCTATGAAAAAGAGTGTTTTTCACTTACCTTTGAGAAGTCGCTGAATATTCTGCGTCGCTCGGATTGGGAGCTTTCAAAAGACGCCCCCCCAAATAATTAATTGGTGAGCCATAGGCTGGCGAACAGCACCCCTAGTGTCAAAACAAAAAAATTGTCAAACTCGGCAGTCAATGAGTTCTGCACTCAACACAGGACACAGTAATAATGTGAAATCTACTTTATACCTTTCGAAACTACACTGAATTAAACAAGTGCTAAGTGTTTAATGGCAAGGATGGGTGCACTTCCATTGACCTTCCCCATTACACAGTTTCATACATAATAGTCAAGCTTTTGTAACTGTTAATTGTGGTGTGTGTGTGTGTGTGTGTGTGTGTGTGTGTGTGCGTGTGTGCGTGCGTGCGTGCGTGCGTGCGTGCGTGCGTGCGTGCTGCGTGCGTGTGCGCGCGTGCGTGTGTGTGTGTGTGTGTTTTCCCACTCCAGGTGCAGCTCTCTCTCTACACGTACCTCTCTGCAGAGTTCATCGGGACAGCAACCATCTACAGCACCATCCGTCGAGTGGGCACAGTGCTGCAACTCATGCATACACTCAAGTTCTACTACTGGGCCGTCAACCCCGCCGACAGCAGTGGCATCATGCCAAAGGGCCTTGGTAAGCACATGCACCGTTTTGGAACTGCACATTTAATATTCCCTCAAAAGAAATTGCTATATTAAATGTTGGGGTTTAATAGGCTTACAGTATGTTTTTGTGATATGCAGGACACAATAAAAGCACTGGACTCTCAGAGTTACAAATGGATTCATTAACGCTGAGGATTTCACAATGTACAGTATACTGACATCACAATGATGTTGCAAATGAATTCCGTCCTTGTCCCTTTTATGCCCATATATGGAGATCCCTGATGTCATTAATATTAAGCCCATATGTGCGTCACATATGCCCATACTGTATATTAAGCTCATATCTGGGAATGCCCATATATTGTATGGACGTATTCATGGGTTGCATTTGTAGTCCTAAACCGGCCATATTGAGGACCAACACAGGTGTTCAATTTGTCTGATTGGCATAGAACCAATGTTCTACGTTTATTACGTTAATCAAAACACCTGTGTTGGTCCTCAAAATGGCTGGTGTAGGACTACAAATGCAACCCATGAATAGTGTCAGTCTCAAGGGGTCTATGACATCAAACATCTATGATATTAGAAGTCAGATCTCCATTTTTGGGAAAATATGGCCAAATATTGGCCACATTTTGTCCAACTTAAACAGTCAACCAGGTCTGTGCATTTTTTGGTCAAAGTTGATCGCATTAATAGTCTTTAAAAGACAAAGAAGCGGCTTATAGGTTTTTTATTGTTTTAGACCTTTCTGCCACACAGAGACAAACATAGGCAATCTACAAGCTCACATGTCACATCGTGATGCTTGTCAATCTGCTTTTTTTCTTTTTCTCCCTTTTTCTGTGCGCAAATCCTGTTAAAAGTATTCAGTGATTGTTAAAAATGATCTAAAGGTTGCCTCTCATCTGTGGGCGGCTGTAGATGACAGTGAGGCAGACGCACCACATCAATACCCCCCCCCCCCCCCCCCCAGCAGGGTGCTCGGTGTGGGCACTGGGGCTCTAAAAGCCAGGCCAGAAATATGACTGCCATCTCCACTCTATAAAACAGCAGCACATCACCAAGCAGGCTGTGTTAGAAGTGACAGTGCCCTTGAACTGTCGTTTCCTTTCTTTCTCTTCGTTTTTCTTCTGTGAAATGTTCATTTCCCTCGTCTGAGAGGTCTTTTCATGTTTGGTACAGACACCATGGGCACTCTGTGCTGCACAAAGACTGGATGAAATGTTTCCTCTAAGTTAAAATGAACTACAATGGTGTACCACCAGTTATGCCAGGAAAAAAACATATGTTAATATTATATTAGTTTCAAGGACAGTCAAATGATCGTTATTATGATTAATGGTCATTTTATTACTATAACTATTAGGCCTATATTCTGCAGAACAATTCAGCTTTTACTTGTATAAGTGACACATTACTGCCATGTTATTTGTGACCAATGGAGGCAGTGGAGGAGGGGGGGAAGGAGTTGGAGGTTATGGAGAATGGGGGTTATGGACTTGAGGGACTTCATCGGGGTATGGCTGTTTGGATTTGGGTTGGGAGTCATTAGCCTGGCGTAGCCAGACTATATACTAATGCAGCTAACTAACTGCAGTATATATTGTGTTAAAGCTATACTGTGTAAGATGCCCAACTAGTGGTCATTAGCCCTATAGCAAACCGCGGTCGCGTCCGCGTCTTTCGGACGTTTTTCGTACCTTCAGACCCCCGCGTCTGCCTCCACCTCGCTGAGATCTATCTTTTAAGGGGTCCCTTGTTCCTGTGCGTTCAGTAATTCCAGAGATACGGACTCCTTCACCCTGCCTGGTATGCGAAATTACCTAGAGAAGGGATGGTACAAACGGGCGACAACAAATATGGCTGCCATAGCGACCCCACTTCAAGATGCGCTGTGATTGGCCGGCAGTTGTATAACCCTCGCTGTGATTGGCCGGTAGTGTGATGACGCAATTTTGGCGCGAGATCCGGTCCACGGCAAGGATCTCAGTTTACATATAGAGAAGGCTTTACAGGCTGAAATTCACGGCGCGGATCTTCTAAAACTTTTGTGATTTAATAGTTAGGAGAATTTTAAGATTTGTTTTATAAAAAAAGTTACATAGTACAACTTTAACATGGGAGGATTGTTTAGCTTTGCTAGGCTAGGGAGTCATGGGGAATGGGCTGGCGGTTGAGGGGTATGAGGAGTTGTGGGAGTGGGGGGCGGTCAGTGGCGAGCGCAAGGTGTCTTTTGGGAGGTGAGGAAGTTAGGGGGTACAGGGTTTGGGGGGAATTGTTGGGGGGGAGGGGGGCTGGGCCAGTAATGGGGGGCCTTCACGTAGGATGTGGCCAAACAGCTGCAAAGGGTGCTTTTTTTGTATTTACAATCCATATACACTATGTGCATATCTCTGGTACTGTATGTTCCCTCATTTGAATCTCTCTATCAATGCTCCCTTCCTACACTGAGCGAGGGAACTCTCCAGAATGAATAAGTGATGAAAGCTCAAACTTATCTAGACCTGGTGTTCTAGGACAGTGGTCTATATTTACCCTAGACAATAGGCCTTGCCCACTCAAGGCTGTTTTGCTTTTCTTTTTACCACGGGTGAATAAATACTAGATTTTTATTAAAGCTAGGTTTTTGGATGATGATGATGAGAAGTATGTTTTTTCACATGTGTGTTTGACATGTGGAATCTGTACAGCTGACACTAACAGACTAACCCACCACAAGAACAATTGTTTTATATAGATTTTTTTCTTTCATTGCATTTTATTGCACCATGTTATACCAGTCTATGCATCTTAATATACTGTACATACAGTATGTGCTGTGTGTTCTCCAAACAAAGGGAGGGAGGCATGGAATAATTTGTTTGTATGGCTGTCATTAGTCAATCTTGTCGGCAGAATATTGCTGAAACACCCTCATCAGGAGCGTCACATCCATGCCGATCTCAATTGGTTTATTTGGAAGTCTCTGTGCTGACGTGATAGTGCCTCTGTGGAATTTGGAGAAGACATTACGCTACTGTAGGTAGTAGGTATTGGCCAAATGTACCAATGTGCTGCCCTCAAACTTTAGTTTAAAGTTCTCTGGCTGCTAGAAGTACTTTACTTCATGGCAAACACCCACAAACATGGCCATTTGTGCTCACTGGAGTGCCCGGCCAAGCCGGAGGCACCAAACACCAGTCTCCTTGGTGTTGGGCAGGTGGATGGCCAATGTGAGATTAGCTGCGCGCACGCACGCACGCACGCACGCACGCACGCACGCACGCACGCACGCACGCACGCACGCACACACACACACACACACACACACACACACACGATTGGAATACTTTTTGAAGTAGTAATTTAGCCCATCACTGAGGAAATTACACCACCCCTGCAGTGCGCCCTGGAGACATTTCCATACGCTGCTCCATGCAACCTGGAAAGGCTGCCAACACAAATTACCTGAACATGTATGGCATGATAGTTTAAATGACTGATGAATGTGTAAACATAAAGGGATGGTGGCTGGCGTATGGGATGGAGAGCATGTGCCCTGGCACAGGTAGGCGTATGGGCGCCAGGTTTTATCCTTAACTAAGGTTCCAAAGTGTGGCTTAGCTCCAGAAGGACATGCTGTGGGAGACGTCATTCACCATGAAAGGAGAGTGGCCGTGAAAATCCTCTCATGTTACGTTTTAATAGACCCTGTGCCATTGTACCATCTGTCAAAGCTCTTTAGATAGACTTATCCAAACCTTTAAACGTTGTTTTTAAATGCTCTGTTTGTAATTACTTCAGCTGTTAACAATTTGTAAATAACAATAACGGCAAGATTGTTGTTATCTTCAGAGCTTTTCCACATACCTGTACCTGCGTAGACGTTGTCAAACATATAGGCTACTGTATTTGGTAAAAAACATGCACGCACGCACGCACGCACACACTGAATTATGTATGATCCCTGGCAATACACATTGGTGAACCAGCTGTCCCTTACATAAAATAGCAACGTTTTCAGTTGAGCCACACATAAGTAATAATATATTGTTGTTAGAGAGATAGATTCCGAGATGAAGCAATTTTCCTGCAGATCATTCCATTGCTTCCAACGGTGGATTACACTTCCCGATGGATTATGGGGATTTGAGTTTTTGCTTCAGTGCCGGGTGCCACAGACCGCTAGCTACGGTTTACAATAGGAAACGTTATATCCTGACTTAAGTCAGGAAAAGCACTCGATGGTCGGATTTGAAATCTAGACTACTCAGGATAGGCACCCTGTGTGTTAATAATGTGTATAATGGTTTTAAAAAATACTGTACCATTGTAACTCTTGCAGTGGACAACAGAGGGTCTCTTTCACTGGTCTCTGCTTGCCTTGGCAGGTGAGTTTCCCCCCACTATTGTGACAGATGGCTAAACAAAGAGACATACATAGAGCTAGAGTGGCAAGCAGATAATGAAGTGTTCAATTATGGGAACAAAGAGGAGATGTTTAAAACAGAAGCTCCTCCAGCTCATTCTGTTGTGTAGTGGTTTCTTTCTTCCCTCCAGTTACTGATAGAGAGTGCTTTCAAAGTGAATCCATGAATCTTCCCCTTATGCAGAGACTCACTGCCGACACTCACACAGATGACCATTGCTCAACATCTCTCAGTTCCTGACATGAACCCTCAGGTTGAAACTCTCTCTCTCTCTCTCTCTCTCCGCTCTCTCTCTCTTGCTCTCTCACTCTCTCTCCGCTCTCTCTCTCTCTCACTCCCCAAGCCTATTTATTACTGAATAATAGGCCATTACCCAGGGTCAGTTCTTTGTAGCTGCCTCAGTTTTATTTTCATTCTAAGGGAAGCCCTCGTTGATACAGAGAGGTCCATGAAAGGGACGAGAATTACCTAGAATTGTGTTGGAAACTGTGCTGATTAACATTCATAACATACAGCAAGTCTGAGTACTGCAGTATTTACGTGAGCATTTTTTATTCACTTTCCCTGCCCAGATCTTTTAGGGGATGCAAACAGCCGACCTTGCGGTCACAAGCCTCTGCTTCTATAACCTTCAAACTACTGCTGCCTCTTCTGAAATCAGCCTGATGTGAACGTTTCATTGTGTTTGTCATCTGTCCATCTCAGGATATTGTATACAGTATACTGTATGTAGTGTAGTGATTTTTAAACATTTTGTGCCCAAGGCAACATCAATATGCAAGTCACATAACCAGAATAGTTGATCTACAAGCTCACAAAGTTGTGAGCTTGCTTTTCATTATTATTTATTATAACAAATAAATATTATAACATGTGATGCAAGATTGTGGTCTAGCCAACACCAACTCAGGACCCCTGAATCACTGCCCTCCACACTCCTATCTAACATCATGGTCTTGAGCTCTACTGTGTTGTTAGCTTAAGCTGACGTGCCGCAGTGCACGTACGTTGGTGGTGAGCTTTTTTACTTTCCTGGCTTTGACCTGGGTTGGCTCCCATAGTGTTGCTTGCTTGCCTCTAGTTCTGGATGCTTGATGCAGCCCTGCTAATTCTATATCTCTGACTTTGTCTGTGACCCGTGTTAGGTCCCCATAGAGGACTACATGTCTGATGTGGTCCATCCCATCCATGTAACACCTCGTGCCATTCTGAGCACTGTCGCCTCACAGCTAGAAGGTCCTGGGTTTGATTCTTGCTGGGGGCGTTGGGGGTGTGTTCTCTCCTCTGCGTCATCAGTGCCCATAGCTTAGGTGGGGTTGGCGAAAGGGCCTTTCTGTGTGGAGTTTGCTTGATCCTGGTCTCTCTACACTGCCTCCCCCTGGCCAGCCGGGGCACCTGATGGGAGGGAAAGGAACTGATTGGAATAACGTGTTCCTTCCACGCGCGAAGTCCAACCGGAGAAACTCCCCCCTGTCAGGTGAAAAGAAGCGGCTTGGACTCCTCATGCATAGGAAGCATGAGGTCAGTCCTTTGCTCTCCCCAGGTTGGCAGAGGGAGTGTAGCGCCCAGGATTAGACAATAAATTGACACAGGTTACAAAAATCGTGGGATAAAACAAATATAATACTTAAAAAGTCATATTTTTTAAATGTTTTATATCTGACTATATTTACTGCAATAATAACAATAATAATAATAAACCTTTATTTATATAGCACCTTTCAAAACTGGGTTACAAAGTGCTTTACAAAGTACACAAAACAGTAAAAAAGGACAAAGAACAAAACATACACACACAGAAGGTTAAAAGAAAACGATAAAAAAAAAACAATGCAGAAAACAATGCAGAGAAATAGATACTTAACTTAATAATGGTAGAAAACCAGTGCAAATACATCAAAATCTAAATGACAGGGGTTATGGATTAAAAGCTAATCTGTAGAAATGGGTTTTGAGGAGTGATTTAAAACGGGGAACAGACTCAGCTAGCCAGATCTCCAGGGGCAGGGCATTCCAAAGGGTGGAGGCTCTAAACGCAAAAGCCATACGTCCTTTAGTGTTAAATTGACCTGCTGGAATGTCCAGGAGTGCTTTATTTGCAGATCTCAGTGTATGTAGTGGCACATAATTAGACACTAGGTCCGAGATGTAGGCAGGGGCGAGGCCCATCCTGGCCTTACATGACAAGTAGGATTTTAAACTGTATTCTGAAACGGGGGACTAATAATGTGTGATTTTCACAATTCCCAAGGTAAACCTAGCACACCAGTGTGCCTTGGCTCATCTTTTGGGAAACACTACAATATTTATGATAATAATATAATCCCTATGATGATAATAATGATGTATTAAGCATTAGAGAAGTATGTTTTTTTTTTATCAGTACCATACATGTTTTGGAATAGGTTTGTGTGAAATATGAAACACTTTGAAGTGTGTTATGCATTTATCACTGATGGCAATCAAAAATAAATTTCATTCAGTGGACATTCATTATTCTCTGTCTGCCCTTGGGGTACAATAAGCAAACTAATCAGAGCATGAGCAGTGGAGCACAACAAATCCTGAGTGTTAATCTAACTACTGTATAGGAAAGGATGTTGCACTGTGCTCAGCATAATTGGTTGGTTGTGACTATGTTGAATGCAGCACTCATGAAAGTAATATGGTTATCAGCCTCACCATGTTGCTCAGTCTCTGTTCTGTTACGCCTGTATCCAAAAGGCACCCCGGTACAGTTAAGAAAAGGCCCTTTTAGAAATTTCAGCCCCTGCCTTTCTAACATTCTCTGCACTTCCCTGTCTGAGACGGCACACCTCCGTCATCTCCACAAAAAACAAGCGCTCCTTTACAAGAACCAGACTAAACCGGGGTGCTTTTAGGATTCACGCCTCTGGTACAGTATCTCCCCCTCCTCTCTCTCTCTCTCTCTCTCTCTATTAATCAGTGTCTGCTGCAGTTAGCATCCACATTGCAGGAGCAGGGAACTGCTGTATTGATTACATTGATTGGCTTGTGGAGCGGCAGGATGGTCAGGTATCCACCTTCATTATGTCACTGCAACTGTTATTAACAGTTGAACATGTGTACTGCCCAGGAAAGGGCTTGAGGTTATCAGTGTCTGGATAGTCTCGCGTAAGCCAGACTAGGGGACATCTCCGCCTAGTGCAGGCCAGGGCAGACTAGACGGGAGGTGAGCAAAAGGCCATACCTGATCTATTTTAGCAGAGTTGCAGGCAGCTTACACCTACAGCACACAGGGATATTCTGCAGTGAAAGTGCAGAATTCACCCTTTGTTAGCCTTTCTGGTTTGTCCCTGACTGACCAACCAGCAGGCTCTATCTGCCTCGTCCCGCCCTGGTTTTGCCTTTTTTATATTGAATTTGCTAAAATATAATCTTTAGAGAACGGCATTGTGTGCTTGTCAAACTAAAGAGAATGCCTAGCCCCATTTAGAACCTCTTCTATTAACTGTGAGCTAATAGCGGAGGGTGAAGTTCTAAATACATTTTCAGGTCGGGATACCATCTTTCTCCAATCATTGTGGGGATTCAAGTGGTCCCCAGCTAAATGACTGATCACAAGGAACCAAAATGGACACTTACTGGTCTGTAACTCAGAGAGTGTACAATTACATACAATACGATCAGGATGAATAAGTCAAATGAATACTTAGGATTCTAGTGTGTAGATTGGGCCGGGTCCCGGAGATAAAAAAAAAACATATCAAATGGGGGTCATTGAAATTAATAAGGTTTAGAGTCACTGGCCCAGACAACTCTGGACAGTAGTAATATAAGCACAGTTTTTTTTTCTATAAATAGATTCATTCTAAAAATAGCCCTTCTAAAAATAGCCCTTCTAAAAATAGCCCTATAGGCATAGTTTTTTTCTATAAATAGCCCTTCTAAAAATAGCCCTTCTAAAAATAGCCCTTCTAAAAATAGCCCATAGGCATAGTTTTGTTCTAAAAATAGCCCTTCTATTAATATAGGATTATTAATAGTATTTCTAAAAATAACATTTGACATCTGTTAGTGTGTGTGTGTGTGGGGGTTAGATGGGGTGGGTGGTTGTGATTGACAGGTGACAGCTGGGGTTAGAGAGGGAGGGGGTGGTGTTGTGTGTGTGTAAGTGGTCCGTGGAAAGGTGTCAATTCTCACAGTTAAAGGTGTTACCAGGGACCCCTTCAACCTTTACAGAGATTCCATATTGTTTTCGTTGTTTGACAGCACAATCATCAGTGTATTTTGGATTCATGTCAATGTGTGTTTTTCAGATATTTAACCACCATCAAGTCTTAATAAACTACTTAGGCTGCTATTTTGTCACCCCTACACCAAACCTTTTTGCAGAAAACAACCAATCTACAAGCTCACAACGTCTCGCAGCGCGACACATTATGTGCATGTAGATCTGCTATTTTTTGGGACTATACAGTTCTCAGAATATGAACACTAGGGTTTCAGGCCGGGAACACATTTTGCTGTTTGGGAGGGGCTTACAGTACATGTACAGTATGTAGCAACATATTTGTTTTGTAGGCTAATTTCTGATTTAGCCCTATTCTATAGGTTAGGCCTAAATAGGTTAAACTTCAAGGACTCCTAGTTGGAAGAGATGTAGTAAGGACCACCACTACCTTTTCAGAAATTCCATATAGTTTCATTGTTTGACAGTCAGATGACAGATTGACAGATATTTAACCACTTGAGCCATCAAGTCTTAATAAACTACTTAGTTTGCTATTTTGTATCCCCTACACCATACCTCTTTGCCAAAATAACCAATTTACAAGCTCACATACATTATGTGCATGTAGATCTGCTATTTTTGGGACTATGCAGTTCTCAGAATATGTACACTAGGGTTTTTTAAACTCCAAGGACTCCTAGTTGAGAGAGATGTAGCAGGGACCCCTCATCCTTTTTTTCTGAATTATGAGTGAGAAATACAATGAAAAGAATGCAAGCAACGATGTACCTACAGCGCTGGTATACGCAGTGCACATGTAGTAAGCATATGCAGACAGTGTATGCTTTATCGTCATAACATCTTGTGGATGAATCTACTAGTGAACCCTAATCTGGTAGTTATAGGTGGTACTGTATTAGGCAAAACATCATAAAGGGTAGAACTGGTACTGTACGTAAAAAACTCTGACATGAAATTCATGATCAATCCCTAACATTATACAGTGGTTATTACTAACAACACTCATAAGTTGAGTTATCACACTCTTACATACAATTTTTTTTCCCCTAATTATATATTTCAATAGATGACACATCCTGAAATGGTACCTAAGTTACACAAAATGTCAAATCTCACACAGTAGGTAATGCCTAATGCCAATGCAGTGAGTTAGAGAAGGATTTTCACCCTAACCACACCATGTACGGTATAGGGGATCATGGTAATTAGACAACTTATTGTTTTCTTTCTTGGGTGTTCTGTAGGCTAAGTACGTTTCTAATGAACATGCTATTACTCACACCATGTGCGTTATATTTACAGTAAAAAATGGACACATAAGCTGACTATTTAGTGTTTACATTATTCTACTTCACTGGTATAATAGCATGGATGTATGGAAGCACAGCTATACAATGCTACTAAATAAACCAGTGCTACTGTACCTTTCTATTCTCCTCTCATTACATATTTGTTGTCCCACTACAATTAAAAAGCTCACCCAGTCACCCTCATACACATCTACAAAACCCAGTACATCAACAAAACATCAACACTCCAACATATTACAGCACAACAAAAGCTAGAACACATGCACAATGCAAAACATGAAACCAAAAAGTCACAATATTACTAACAATGTTACTAACAATGTGTTCAATAGACTAGTGTCAATAAACTAATAGTTTCAACCCTTAATCCTAAAACATCCAATAAGACAGCAGGTATATGGCTATATATGTTATATTCAGTCTGAATAGTAGTTTGACTGATTGAATGAAAACATTTTGCATAGGAAAGAGTACACTGGTAACAAGGCCATAACAATTATAGATTTGCAAACTGAAAGGTCTATGACATTAAGAGGAAGATATCCATATTTTAGGATTGCATGCATCATATTGTATTGAAAATGTGTAGATTTATTTATTTTTTGAGTACAGGCTTATAGATGGGCTCTTTTGAGTCCCAAGGCAACCAGCTTGTAGATGTGTTATTTTGATGGTAATAGCTTACAGATCTACTATTTTTACTGGGGTGGTGATGTAAGAGTATTATTTCCATAAGGGGTTGCATAATCTACTGGTAATATCGTATGTTTTATCATTTGGCTCGGTAGGGCTATGTATGTTGAATTCAAGGCATTAGTTGCGTTGTCAGTAGTGGTATTCCATCTGTAAGATAATACATGTAATTCTCATTAACATTACAAAATGAGAGAGGAACCAAAGTTATAGATCTGCTATTTTCACTAGTTTGACTAGCTCAACTACTTATAGTTTTATTGCTGAGGTCCAATCTGGCTTTCAAGATGTCAAATGATTCAAAAGATCTATCTAACCACATCTTGATCACAAAGTGTAACTTAGTAATACAGTAAAAGCCCTAAAGCCATCATAATGTTAAAATTGGTAAATGTTCATCCAGTTACTGTTTTATTCATACAGTCAGATCATTTTATTACATGTCAATTCCCTATAGGTCTATTAATTCTTACCAGGCTACTGACTATCTCCACATTCAGTATTGGTAAACGAGGTTTTTTTCTATTATTTTTATCTGATATTAACCCCAACTATGGTCTCTGCTACAACTATATCGACCCATCCCATAAACATGTTACAATTATATCAACAAAGCGATGACCGATTAAAAATAACCTCATATTAGTGTTTTAACCACTTGAACCATATTGGCAAAAATGACCGATCTACAAAGCTTATAGCTATAATGCGACAGACCTGTTACAGGGTGGGGTCTGTGAGAAAATTAGTTTACTCTTTTTGCGTGAACAAATCTCAAACAGCCTAAATATGGGGTCTCACTGTGTATAACCTCATGATATGCATGGGACTAACCATGGTCAGTCAATTTACATTGTTTTCACTAAAACATCCCATTACATGAACATGTTAACATTTTTAAAGTTTGTGACATTAGTCCAATACACAGAAAACATTTATTTGTTTATTCGTATATTATCTATAGATGGGTTAAAATACTAGGTATTCCTAAAATTATACTAAATATTGCGTGAAATCTAAAGATTTAACTTGAATGACAGGCGGATAAAAGACTAGTTCCCATACCAAGAGTTGAACCGGGGGCTGCCGGGGTGAAAACCAGGAATCCTAATCGTTAGACCGTATGGGATGCAAATCGTACAAACTGTATAAGTGTACAGGCCAGACTACACAACACAACTATACAACATCAACATGCCTGCATAATATCAAATCAACTACTATATATTCAGCACAAATATACATCACCAACAGAAATCAACACCATACTCACTACACATTGCTAGTAGATCCACACAAAAACATAAAAAACACAACTTGTCCATTAACGTAAAGACAGAATACACAATATGTTCTAATAATAAAGTGTTCAATAGACTAAATTGCGCAATGCACTATGGGACGTTGGAAAGCCGTGGATATAAAAAAGGAGAATGAGAAGTTTACTTCAGTCTCTTTTTCAAAAATGGATAATACCCATCAATTGGGGCTAGAAAAACAGGATTATGGCGAAGTAGCGACCAATGTATTGTATACCTTCGCTAAAGATGTAGAAGAATCCTTAGGCTTTAATGAGAAAGATGGAAAGCCCACAATCTTTCCCGGAATAATTTTTAAAGATGGAGAATATGTACCCACAGGCATAGATCCCTATTTTGATGGATTTATGCAAGGTCGAATTAAATGGATGAATGATACTAATGGAGGGAAAAATATCCCACCAGATGATCATTCAATGTACGCATCTGAAGCAGCTCTATGCGGCCTTCCACCACAACACGTGTCCAGTAGCAATTCAAACAATGATAGTGCTTTCAATTTTAAATCATCGCAGTTTGAGTGGTTAGGGGAACCGGCTAACATGGAGCACACAGGGGTAGGGGATAATCACCGCTGCGGAGCCTGCCACCTTCTGCTTTCAAAGTTTCTGCCAGGCGATAAACTTTTAAATCAGCATGCATTCTACAGCAGAGGAGAATGTCCGTATCTCAAAGCAAACTATACACCCGACCGGTTAAAGATTGCAATTGGTCAGGAGAGATTCCGTAGAGGATTTATTGCGCATCCAAACATAATCACAGCCCCCGATGCATGGAAACTACCCGAAATGAAATTAACAAACAGGATATATGTGACACTGGCTACACAGGAATGGTGTTACTTGTGCGGACGTTCAGCTGGTAATCATGTGCAAAACTGTTACCAAAAAATGACAGAACTCATACATAGCCTTAACAACGGGCTTCTCGAATTCAAATTATAGTTAAAGTTCTTACAACCGTGATTATACGGTGACATTGTGAATATGTATACATTGGAACCCTTGTGTATTTTAGCTTTTCTGTGTGAGCACTAGCTATGCTCTTTACTCCCTGGTTATCACTCTCCATATTCATGGTCCTCATACCTTTAATCATAATGAAAATAATGTTTTATTTGCTGAAAGCAATGTGTAATTAGTTGATGATTGAGTATAATCCTGACTAATAATTTAGAATTGGTTTGAATAGTATGAAAAGAGATCTTACAGCACATGGATGGTTCTACAGCCATGTGTACAGACTGCGTTCATAGCTACACAACCATGTCTTGATTGTACTTATTGTACTATTGTGTAAAGCTAATATTAGTATTAGTTCACCTATGAAAAGAAGAAAAATAAATAAATAAAACACTATATCAATATTATGAGTTTTCTTTCTTCCAAATGTACTTATGATCAGCTTAAAAAATGGGTATATTGCATATGCATATATGCATATTTGTTAAAATATTTACCACTAAACATTACTAGACATCCCTGTGTAGTACAGTGGTAAACACAATTATACACAGGTATTATTTAATAACTGAGCATGAACATGAACACCATAGCTATTGAAAATGGTTCAAAATGCATGTATATCATTTTGGGTTACATGTCAACATGTCAACAGGTCAAAGCTAATACAGTAAAACCAACAACCAACAAGTATATTCGTATATTTTATTTAGACAAGTAAACAGGAACAAGTATTTACAAGGATATAATGATATACAATACAACTGACTGAATTCACACACAAAACATCACTATGGAGTACAAAGTGATAATAATAATTTACACAGAGTTCATTAAATAATTGAACATGATCACCATAGGTGATTCACCATAGGTGATTCTTCTTTCTTCTCAGTAAAATATACATTATTGAGAACTATAGTTCAGTACATGTTTATGCAGCTGGTGATGAGTTACTCCAAAATGTAACAAATTCATTCAGCAAATCATCTTTCTTCATGTATCCACCCAACACATGATCAACATTCATGTCATTATCGATTTTTTTCATGATATCATTCACATTCCTCAGGTCATACAGAATAGCTTCACATATGCCCTGTACTCGGTCGATCGGTATAGTGACAATTCCTTGAGTTTCCAACACCCACATAACCCCTGGTATGAATCGACCAGTCCATAGTTTATTCATTAACTGTTTAAAACGATTGAATACATAATATTTTGGGATGGGGTATAGGCATCGATGTTCGATTTGACTGGGATGATCTATTTGACATCCCTCGCAGTCATCTTTCCACTGGTCATTTATAACCACATTCATCAGCTTGGTGACGCATATTTTTATAATGTCCAAAAGGATTATATTCCCCAGACCATCAAGCTGGTCCATAGTCAGAGTTGAATCCATCGTAGATGATGCTGAAAGCCATGGTCTGATGGAAGGTAGTGTAGGGTAATTCATAGGTGAAGATGGTGGAGCATCGAGACTAAAGTCCAGAGGATCATCAAAAAATATTGGTGATGGTGTAGGTGAAGGACCGAACGCAAGGGCATAGAATTCGTCATCATCTGTGTCACTGACAGATTCTGTCCATGGCTCATATTTTATAGCTTCCTCTGGAAGAGTAGTGGTAGAGTTGGGCTTGTCAACAAAATCTTCCATGGTTACTGATGAACAACACCGTACACAAAATACCCTTATATTGTGTAAGCAGGGCAATAGGCGTGGTTGGTAGGGTGGGTGGTGGTGAAAAGCACTGTACGCAAAATACCCTTATATAGTGTAAGCAGGGCAATAGGGCGTGTGCACCCTATAATTAGATAGCTAATTTGGTCAACCCATGTTAACCCAACATTAATGTGATATAGCCTAAAGATGTCCTAATTGCCCCTAATTTATTGAAATCAATCAAAAGATCATTTCTTTGTTTTCTTTGTTTCTGGTTTCATGTTGTTGTCAATTGATTTGACTGTAAGCACGTTTCCTTTTTTGCTTGTGTTCTACAGGGTCACTAGAATTGTACCAGGGCAATGTCTTCAGAGCAGGAAACATTAATATTACACGTCTTGTTTTCAGAATATTCAGGAAAGCATTGCATGTTGATTCACCCTTGGCCATAATCGTGGCCACAAGTTCTGTGGCTGGGTCTGAGGATATACGATACCTATCCAGGGGTGTGATTAGTTTTCGTTCACAGATAAGTGAAATAAGCTTGAATAGATTGTCAATATCTGACATCAGGATGTTTTGAAGTGTTGTCTTGTTTTTTCTTATATTGTCTTGTGCTCTCCTGACTGTATCGCTGCAAGCCATGTATCCAGGACGTCCTTGGTGTTGTGTTGCATAAGGCAAGGCCTTCAATTCAGGTCTAATTGCTATTACTTCATTATATTGTAACATAGCTATGAATCCATGACAGAATTCTTCACCCTTGCACATAATTTTATCCAAAAGCTCAACAGCTGCTGTGTAGGGGAAGTGTGTGTCCATGAGCTGTGCATAGCATACATTGTCAACAAGCTTCGATTGGAAAGCACAATCGTTGAAAAATCGCATGTCTGACATGATTATTTCTTGCAGTCGAGACTTGTTTAGCCTTAAAATCTCTGTAAATGACATTCCCTGCTTGAAACGAAATCCTTCCCCCTCTGTTTCAAAAACCATTGCTGGTTGACCGTACCAACGCATTTTCATCAGATCAGGAAACCTATCTGTAAGTTTTGCATCTTTTAGCAGAGACAGGAACACTTGGCAAATCTTTTCACCCTTGTTCATGATCTTATCAATGAGCCTACATGATGCATCAAAATAAGACATTTGCATGAGGTCCCGGTACTCACAAAACACCAGTGGGCTTTCATCGATTTCGAAAACACACTGGATGGCATATTTGATATCTGGACACAGTATTTTTCTAATTTCTGAACGGTTTTTCCGTATCATATCTTTTGCCGTTATATTTCCATTGTCAATCCCGCTTGGATGACTGCACCATGGCATGTACTGCAGATTAGGATATGTTTCTATTGCATCTGACCCTTGTAGCAAACATAGGAACTCATTGCAAGCAGTTTCACCATTGGCCATAATTAGTTCCAAGAGTGTTTGAACTGTATGTGAACTGTCTGGGTTATTGTATACCATATGCTTGAGCTTATTGTAGTCCTCCTGATCCAACAAATATTCTTCATGTCCAAAGGTCAACTGAAGGAGATAAAGGATATCATGCCTCAGTATGCATTGAAGTTTTTTAGCGTTTTCTCTGATCATATCATTTGCTGACCATCCATATAATAGATTTAGAGCATTACTATCACTGGGTTCTCCTTCCTCTTTCTCACTTGCCAGATGTGAGAAATCGGGTGGCGAAAAGTAAGGTGTAGAATAGTCCACAGGTGATGGCGAAGGTGAACCAGGGCTTGGATAGTATATGCCATCCGTATCAGACATGAAAGTGAGAGAGAGAGTTGGAAGAGTAATGATAGAGCTTGGTTCGTCAGCTTGGTGACGCAAGTCTGCCATGGTTACTGGTGAAGAGTACATTACGACCAATTACCTTATATATTGTAAGAGCAATAGGCGTGGTTGGTAGGATTGTGGATAAGTAAGGGGAGCCATCTAACGATTGGCTATAGTATGTACTGTAGGATGGTAGAAAAATGCGATGAGAAAAAATATATGTTTTGATATTTTTATTTTTGACAAGAAAACGTGATAGATCTTTACATACATTACACATAAACACGTATTATGTGATAATATAATTATCACATAATTATGACATCAACACAACATATTGGTGTGACATATTACTTTGTTCCATCGGTTTCTAGTTCTTGAGCACAGATGATTTTATGGAATTTTCAGATGATTTTATGGAATCAATCCAACCGAGCTTATGGTCATATTCCGGTAAGTGTTGTGGTTTATTCAGGGATATACGCTTGGGTTTCTTTGTAGAGAGGTAGTTTGTAGACAATCCTGATACTACACGATTTACACCGTTCAGGCGATCATCCAGTAACATCATCTTGCGAGTCTCTTTTGCTTTTCTGAAAAACCCATTGATTAATTTCAGCACGTCCTGCAGAAGCCACAAATCACCAGCATGAAAGGCTAAACGGATTGGAAAATACATTTCTTTGTCCATTACAGTCTTTGGTCTTTCAAAGGTTGGTCCCATTGACTTGAATCTCACCAACAACCATAAATATGATCGTGAACAATCGATAAGGAAGGCTTCTCCGTCCGATAAACGAGAAGGCATCAATTCATCTACTTTCACCATATCCGAGGGCTTGATGTAGTCATCTTTGGCCCATCTCCCCCAGTGCAAATAATCGGTGAAATCCTTGATAGCAGTCTCAAACCTCTTAAATTCAGTTGCATAAACCCTCACATGATGCAAATCTGAACATAATGTCTCCCCATCTTCCAATGTATACAGATCAACAAATGGAAAAAGGGTGGGTGGCGAAAAATGGCATCGCATTTTACGTTCATTAGACAAATCCCATATCAGATCATCCTTATCCTGGTAAATCAAACGATGAGTGTCCATTTTACTTGTAAGAATTAGTTTTTCTTTGAAATTTAAAAGAAAAGGGATCAGAGAATTGGAGAGCTTTATAAATGCTCAGTCATGGTAGTCACCATTTATACATTCTGTAGGACCACACCCACAGTGACGTAGGCTGGAACTGAATAATTGTGTTTACCACTGTACTACACAGGGATGTCTAGTAATGTTTAGTGGTAAATATTTTAACAAATATGCATATATGCATATGCAATATACCCATTTTTTAAGCTGATCATAAGTACATTTGGAAGAAAGAAAACTCATAATATTGATATAGTGTTTTATTTATTTATTTTTCTTCTTTTCATAGGTGAACTAATACTAATATTAGCTTTACACAATAGTACAATAAGTACAATCAAGACATGGTTGTGTAGCTATGAACGCAGTCTGTACACATGGCTGTAGAACCATCCATGTGCTGTAAGATCTCTTTTCATACTATTCAAACCAATTCTAAATTATTAGTCAGGATTATACTCAATCATCAACTAATTACACATTGCTTTCAGCAAATAAAACATTATTTTCATTATGATTAAAGGTATGAGGACCATGAATATGGAGAGTGATAACCAGGGAGTAAAGAGCATAGCTAGTGCTCACACAGAAAAGCTAAAATACACAAGGGTTCCAATGTATACATATTCACAATGTCACCGTATAATCACGGTTGTAAGAACTTTAACTATAATTTGAATTCGAGAAGCCCGTTGTTAAGGCTATGTATGAGTTCTGTCATTTTTTGGTAACAGTTTTGCACATGATTACCAGCTGAACGTCCGCACAAGTAACACCATTCCTGTGTAGCCAGTGTCACATATATCCTGTTTGTTAATTTCATTTCGGGTAGTTTCCATGCATCGGGGGCTGTGATTATGTTTGGATGCGCAATAAATCCTCTACGGAATCTCTCCTGACCAATTGCAATCTTTAACCGGTCGGGTGTATAGTTTGCTTTGAGATACGGACATTCTCCTCTGCTGTAGAATGCATGCTGATTTAAAAGTTTATCGCCTGGCAGAAACTTTGAAAGCAGAAGGTGGCAGGCTCCGCAGCGGTGATTATCCCCTACCCCTGTGTGCTCCATGTTAGCCGGTTCCCCTAACCACTCAAACTGCGATGATTTAAAATTGAAAGCACTATCATTGTTTGAATTGCTACTGGACACGTGTTGTGGTGGAAGGCCGCATAGAGCTGCTTCAGATGCGTACATTGAATGATCATCTGGTGGGATATTTTTCCCTCCATTAGTATCATTCATCCATTTAATTCGACCTTGCATAAATCCATCAAAATAGGGATCTATGCCTGTGGGTACATATTCTCCATCTTTAAAAATTATTCCGGGAAAGATTGTGGGTTTTCCATCTTTCTCATTAAAGCCTAAGGATTCTTCTACATCTTTAGCGAAGGTATACAATACATTGGTCGCTACTTCGCCATAATCCTGTTTTTCTAGCCCCAATTGATGGGTATTATCCATTTTTGAAAAAGAGACTGAAGTAAACTTCTCATTCTCCTTTTTTATATCCACGGCTTTCCAACGTCCCATAGTGCATTGCGCAATTTAGTCTATTGAACACTTTATTATTAGAACATATTGTGTATTCTGTCTTTACGTTAATGGACAAGTTGTGTTTTTTATGTTTTTGTGTGGATCTACTAGCAATGTGTAGTGAGTATGGTGTTGATTTCTGTTGGTGATGTATATTTGTGCTGAATATATAGTAGTTGATTTGATATTATGCAGGCATGTTGATGTTGTATAGTTGTGTTGTGTAGTCTGGCCTGTACACTTATACAGTTTGTACGATTTGCATCCCATACGGTCTAACGATTAGGATTCCTGGTTTTCACCCCGGCAGCCCCCGGTTCAACTCTTGGTATGGGAACTAGTCTTTTATCCGCCTGTCATTCAAGTTAAATCTTTAGATTTCACGCAATATTTAGTATAATTTTAGGAATACCTAGTATTTTAACCCATCTATAGATAATATACGAATAAACAAATAAATGTTTTCTGTGTATTGGACTAATGTCACAAACTTTAAAAATGTTAACATGTTCATGTAATGGGATGTTTTAGTGAAAACAATGTAAATTGACTGACCATGGTTAGTCCCATGCATATCATGAGGTTATACACAGTGAGACCCCATATTTAGGCTGTTTGAGATTTGTTCACGCAAAAAGAGTAAACTAATTTTCTCACAGGCCCCACCCTGTAACAGGTCTGTCGCATTATAGCTATAAGCTTTGTAGATCGGTCATTTTTGCCAATATGGTTCAAGTGGTTAAAACACTAATATGAGGTTATTTTTAATCGGTCATCGCTTTGTTGATATAATTGTAACATGTTTATGGGATGGGTCGATATAGTTGTAGCAGAGACCATAGTTGGGGTTAATATCAGATAAAAATAATAGAAAAAAACCTCGTTTACCAATACTGAATGTGGAGATAGTCAGTAGCCTGGTAAGAATTAATAGACCTATAGGGAATTGACATGTAATAAAATGATCTGACTGTATGAATAAAACAGTAACTGGATGAACATTTACCAATTTTAACATTATGATGGCTTTAGGGCTTTTACTGTATTACTAAGTTACACTTTGTGATCAAGATGTGGTTAGATAGATCTTTTGAATCATTTGACATCTTGAAAGCCAGATTGGACCTCAGCAATAAAACTATAAGTAGTTGAGCTAGTCAAACTAGTGAAAATAGCAGATCTATAACTTTGGTTCCTCTCTCATTTTGTAATGTTAATGAGAATTACATGTATTATCTTACAGATGGAATACCACTACTGACAACGCAACTAATGCCTTGAATTCAACATACATAGCCCTACCGAGCCAAATGATAAAACATACGATATTACCAGTAGATTATGCAACCCCTTATGGAAATAATACTCTTACATCACCACCCCAGTAAAAATAGTAGATCTGTAAGCTATTACCATCAAAATAACACATCTACAAGCTGGTTGCCTTGGGACTCAAAAGAGCCCATCTATAAGCCTGTACTCAAAAAAATAAATAAATCTACACATTTTCAATACAATATGATGCATGCAATCCTAAAATATGGATATCTTCCTCTTAATGTCATAGACCTTTCAGTTTGCAAATCTATAATTGTTATGGCCTTGTTACCAGTGTACTCTTTCCTATGCAAAATGTTTTCATTCAATCAGTCAAACTACTATTCAGACTGAATATAACATATATAGCCATATACCTGCTGTCTTATTGGATGTTTTAGGATTAAGGGTTGAAACTATTAGTTTATTGACACTAGTCTATTGAACACATTGTTAGTAACATTGTTAGTAATATTGTGACTTTTTGGTTTCATGTTTTGCATTGTGCATGTGTTCTAGCTTTTGTTGTGCTGTAATATGTTGGAGTGTTGATGTTTTGTTGATGTACTGGGTTTTGTAGATGTGTATGAGGGTGACTGGGGGAGCTTTTTAATTGTAGTGGGACAACAAATATGTAATGAGAGGAGAATAGAAAGGTACAGTAGCACTGGTTTATTTAGTAGCATTGTATAGCTGTGCTTCCATACATCCATGCTATTATACCAGTGAAGTAGAATAATGTAAACACTAAATAGTCAGCTTATGTGTCCATTTTTTACTGTAAATATAACGCACATGGTGTGAGTAATAACATGTTCATTAGAAACGTACTTAGCCTACAGAACACCCAAGAAAGAAAACAATAAGTTGTCTAATTACCATGATCCCCTATACCGTACATGGTGTGGTTAGGGTGAAAATCCTTCTCTAACTCACTGCATTGGCATTAGGCATTACCTACTGTGTGAGATTTGACATTTTGTGTAACTTAGGTACCATTTCAGGATGTGTCATCTATTGAAATATATAATTAGGGAAAAAAAAATTGTATGTAAGAGTGTGATAACTCAACTTATGAGTGTTGTTAGTAATAACCACTGTATAATGTTAGGGATTGATCATGAATTTCATGTCAGAGTTTTTTACGTACAGTACCAGTTCTACCCTTTATGATGTTTTGCCTAATACAGTACCACCTATAACTACCAGATTAGGGTTCACTAGTAGATTCATCCACAAGATGTTATGACGATAAAGCATACACTGTCTGCATATGCTTACTACATGTGCACTGCGTATACCAGCGCTGTAGGTACATCGTTGCTTGCATTCTTTTCATTGTATTTCTCACTCATAATTCAGAAAAAAAGGATGAGGGGTCCCTGCTACATCTCTCTCAACTAGGAGTCCTTGGAGTTTAAAAAACCCTAGTGTACATATTCTGAGAACTGCATAGTCCCAAAAATAGCAGATCTACATGCACATAATGTATGTGAGCTTGTAAATTGGTTATTTTGGCAAAGAGGTATGGTGTAGGGGATACAAAATAGCAAACTAAGTAGTTTATTAAGACTTGATGGCTCAAGTGGTTAAATATCTGTCAATCTGTCATCTGACTGTCAAACAATGAAACTATATGGAATTTCTGAAAAGGTAGTGGTGGTCCTTACTACATCTCTTCCAACTAGGAGTCCTTGAAGTTTAACCTATTTAGGCCTAACCTATAGAATAGGGCTAAATCAGAAATTAGCCTACAAAACAAATATGTTGCTACATACTGTACATGTACTGTAAGCCCCTCCCAAACAGCAAAATGTGTTACCGGCCTGAAACCCTAGTGTTCATATTCTGAGAACTGTATAGTCCCAAAAAATAGCAGATCTACATGCACATAATGTGTCGCGCTGCGAGACGTTGTGAGCTTGTAGATTGGTTGTTTTCTGCAAAAAGGTTTGGTGTAGGGGTGACAAAATAGCAGCCTAAGTAGTTTATTAAGACTTGATGGTGGTTAAATATCTGAAAAACACACAT
>NC_137817.1:35963174-35995674 GCF_963921795.1 Nannobrachium achirus
GGAAAATCTCACCATTTCCTATACAGGTAGCCATTACAATAGAACATAGTAGACTAGGCCTGACCTTGATTAGTCGAATAGTCGACTAATCGATCAAGGGAGTCTTAGTCGACTACCAAAAAAGAGAGCGATTGGCCTAATTTGTTATATCAATTAAAATTAGTTTGAAACAAATAGGATACTGTATAACATCATATATCAACATGGGACTGACTGAGATTTGTATGCTTAGAACAGTAATGGACGTGTTTCCGCACTCTTTAGTGAACATACAATAGACGTCACGTCATTTTATTCATGTCCACATAAACAGCATACCCAGGACATGATGTATTGAGGTATACACAATATTGATGCTTCAATGGCAGTATGGCACGCACGCACACACACACACGAACAGTTCCTCTGTAAAACTGGGTGTGTCTTTTCTTTCTTCCTCACTCCATGCATGTGTGCACACATTAGCTCTCACACACAGGCATCGCAGGCACGCGTAGCCTCTCTGTGAAGCCCTCATGCTCCATTAATGCATGCACAGATGCACCAGACCCACTCCATCTCTTCTATCGTTTTGAGAAGCCAACGTCAAACCCAGCAACGAGCAATAGCTCTAGCATCACTCTTCGCCGGCTTTACACATAAACTCTTGCCCACTTCGTGCGTGGATGTGTGCGCATTCATATACCTGTGCGCAAACACGTACGTCTCTGGCTGTTGAAAATACAGTCCCTCCATTCTCACTAACCCACTAGGTAGCAGGAGAAATGCGCAGTCTAATATATTGATCTGCTGTTGACTTGAAAGCAATTTATAATGGCCTCAAGGGGTGTGGTCACTGTGGTGGAGGCAATTATTTATTATTGTGTGTGTGTGTGTGTGTGTGTGTGTGTGTGTGTGTGTGTGTGTGTGTGTGTGTGTGTGTGTGTGTGTGTGTGTGTGTGTGTGTGTGTGTGTGTGTGTGTGTGTGTGTGTGTGTGTGTGTGTGTGTGTGTGTGTGTGTGTGTGTGTGTGTGTGTGTGTGTGTGTGTGTGTTGTGTGCGTGCGCACGTTTATGGTTATCTGAGAGCCAGTCAAATTTGAAGTACACAACAGCATTAATGTGCCTACTAAACCTCAATACAGACAGGACAGCAGCTAAGGTTCATTTGTGTCTAGAAGAACCTACGCACGCCAACAGTGTGATGAGGTAGAATGTGAGACAAGTGATGTAAATGACCCAGGTCCTTTAATTAATCTGGGTCACATGCAACTATTTTCCTCTTTGCTTTGCTTTGAATTGGACTGGGGCAAGCTGTAAATCAGACCTCTAAGCTACGAATTATGTTGCAAAAGAATTACCCTTGACACTGACAGACCATAATGAGTTAGGTTGGAATGCAAACAGAGAAGTGTGTGTCGTCTCTGCTGTTTCTTATCTGAGCAGCAGTTGTGACTTATGATATGATGGTGTACTGGGATCGTTGAGTTAAAACTACAGTATGGCTTCGGACTGGTTGTTTTGCCATTCCTTTACACGTTCGTTCTGTTCTGTATTGTCAGGAGTGCTAGTGAGAGCACTATAATTGATGTTTTGGCTAAAGCCAGTCCTCACCTTAAGACACAAGACTAACTCATCATTCCTCCCCAGTTCTTATAGTTACAGTAATCAAATCATAAACAAAGGGCTTCTAATAAGGACTATTTTCCTTTCCTCAAAGCCTTGGCTTTCATATTATTTTGTATATCATCAATGCCAAATTTGGATGAGAAATGTAGTTGTGCGGTTCAGAAACAACGGGTGACTTGCTAACGGGTAGTGGCTTAGCCTAACATGCCTTTGGCATTTGTATTCCTTCTGTCTTTTTCCTGTGACGGCAGGACTTGTTGACCAGACAGGTGCATACATGTTGTAGGTTATGAGCATAGATGCAAACATTGTGAGTTGCCCTCTCATTGAGCACTTCTTGCGATTTTACAAATACTGTATTACTGTTCTACTATTTATCACTTCAAAAGTTTATTGTTAAATAATGAAATTCATACTGTATTTAGCTCCTTCAAAATGCATTAATGTTACCACTTCCCAATAATACAGGCTCCTGAATTGATTGCGACCGTCAGGTCGCAGTTACTAATCAAAACCTCCACCGGTCGGCTGTCTGTCTGTCAGTCAGTCAGTCATTCAGTCACGTCACACTTTTCCCCTACTCATATCTCTGCCACCGTTGCCCCTATCCATGCCAAATTTTGCACACACACTCCACAACCTCCCTAGAAGAGGGTCATTTCTCACATGGCCCTCTTCTAGCGCCACCATGAGGCCGATTTATTTCAAACACATTTTTGGACACTGCTCCTACAGATTTTGCCCTAAAATCACGCAAAGCGGTACATGTGACCTGACGGTCGCTTATCTCCCGATTAGCGAGTCTTACTGGTTAGCTATTTGCTACAGTAGATTTTATGAATGAATGAAGACAACAATGACCTCACTGCCATGCCAAAGCCATTGAATGAAGACAAGCTACCACCACAGCTTGGTAAAATGACCGCCGAGCATCACTTCCAAACCCACACACAGACAGCGTTTGGTCCATGAAGGGTGAACAATGAATGAAACCTGAGAAGGGCTCAAATTCCGATTAAAACGATATTGAATTCTAAATCAAGTTGTTCATCATTCATGCACTGTTATAGTGAGCGAGTGCTGCAGAGCTTGATCTCCGGAAAGACTTGAAAACATGATACTGATGGAATTTGGGTCAAGTCATTCAGCACTCATGCACTGATCTTCTATAATGGTTGAAGAGCTAGATCATGCACGCACACACGCGCTCTCACACTCTCTCACACACACACACACACACACACACACACACAGGTTTGACCTTAGTCATTGCCTGACGTCAGAGGTTCATTGTTTATGCGATAACTGAGTCGTCGTCTCCTAAGACGTTTTGATTTGACATTTTTATTTATTTAACCCTTATTCAACTCTTAGATGACACATTGAGGGCTGGACATTATTTCTTAATGGTGTAGAGACGAGACATTTTTAACCAAAAAGGACACATGACAACTACGGGAACACAATCAAATACAATCATACATACATCATACAAGCTGTGCTGAGGGTGTAAGTGAGGCCTATCTGAGATATTTTTGAGCGGTGGTGACGCCGCTCCTTAGAATGGCCGTGTGTGTATGTCTGTAGCCTGAGGTGTATGCAGGAGTGTGTATCCGTGTATGTGTCTGTAGCCTGATGTTGAATCTAGCCTGAGCATCAATTGCAACAAACACGCACGCACACGCACGCACAGGTACGCACGCACGCACGCACGGCCATGTGTGTATCAGTGTATATATGAATGTATGTATGTATGTATGTATGTATGTCTGTCTGTAGCCTAGTACCACTGGTTGACCAAAGAGGGTGCTGTTGCTTCTAGCCTGAAAATCAACTGCAACACACACACACACACACACACACACACACACACACACACACACACACACACACGGGGAGGGGGGGGGGGGGGGGGTCACACACACAAGCACCCCCCCCCCCCCCCCCCATATTATTATTATTATTTTTTTTAATATTTTTTTTTAATCTTTTTTAAATCTTTTTTATTATTATTTTTATTATTATATTTATATTTGTTTTGCTGTTGCGCAGCCTCCACAACCACCGCTCAGTTCACACGGGTGTGATTTTTTTTTAATTCATGGAATTTCTTAGATTTGTTTGTTATAAATGTATTTTTAAAAAACTAAGGGGGGAAAATCCTTTGAAATATATATTGTTTAGGAACATAAAATTGTTTTTTTTTTTCTTTTTTACTCGAAATTGGTCCGTGACCCACAAATGGGTCCCGACCCGACACACTGTTTGGGAAACTGTGTACTAGGCTATGAACTCCTGTTTGAATCACATGTATACAGCCACAGATTGAATCACATGTATACAGCCACAGAATGAATCATATGTATACAGCCACATAATGAATCACATGTATACAGCCACATAATGAATCACATGTATACAGCCACAGATTGAATCACATGTATACAGCCACAGATTGAATCACATGTATACAGCCGCAGAATGAATCACATGTATACAGCCACAGATTGAATCACATGTATACAGCCACAGAATGAATCACATGTATACAGCCACAGATTGAATCACATGTATACAGCCACAGAATGAATCACATGTATACAGCCACAGAATGAATCACATGTATACAGCCACAGATTGAATCACATGTATACAGCCACAGAATGAACTAGAAGCAGTGCTCTTCCGAGCACAGGTCTCCACCAGGCCGTGCGTCCTGGTGGTGCTACTGTATAATAGGCCAATGTAAAAAGGGTGGCATATGTTCTTCACCTTAGATCTTTCATGGCAATCGGACGCTGCATGCATGATTTCAAGCATTGTGTTCCAAAAATGTGTTTTGCTAAAGTCTACCTGCTGGTGGCGCTATAACAGGACAATGTTAAAAAGGTAGCATTTGTTCCTTGACCTAGTGGGAATATGTGTGGCAAATGTCATGGTAATCGCAAGCTGCGTTGATGATTTGAGGCATTTTGTTCAAAAACGGAGCAATCCTGCAAACTTTGGAAGCTAATATTAGCCAATCAGGATGGAATATGAAATATCAGACGGATCGGACTTGATAACATGACTATAGAGATACTGTGTACCGATTTGCATGATTTTTGGATAAAATCTCAAGGAGTAATATCCAAAAATGTGTTTTACATAAGTCGGCCCAAAGGTGGCGCTATAAAAGGCTGATGTGAAAAATGCAGGGCAAAGGTTTATCCTTAGCCTCTAGGGAGTGCGCTTACAAAGTTTGAAACTGATCGGTGGAGTTATAGGTAAAACCACAAATCAGGCTGTTATAGCGCCACCATGAGGCTGATTAAAAAGAATTAAGTGGCATTTCTTCCTCGGCCTAGTGGGAACGTGTGTGCGCGATTTCATGATAATTGTCTCCACCAGCCGAAGGCTGAGGGAGAGTATGTTTTCCCCTCCGTCCGTCCGTCCGTGCGTCCGTGCGTCCGTCCTCACAGTTTGTGAACAGCTAATCTCAGTCACCGTTGGCCCGATCGCTGCCAAACTGAGCACACACACTCCCTGGATGCCAATCTAGAACCTCTGCCCCACATTTTTCAAATCAGCCTCATGGTGGCGCTATAACAGGCCGATTTGTGTGGCCTGGTTGTTACCAGCTAATCTCCGGCGCCGTTGGCCCGATCGCTGCCAAACTGAGCACACACACTCCCTGGATGCTAATTCAGAACCTCTGCCCCACATTTTTTAAATCAGCCTCATGGTGGCGCTATAACAGGCCGATTTGTGTGGCCTGGTGGAGACCTGTGCTCGGAAGAGCACTGCTTCTAGTTGCACTTTGCGTTTGTGATTCGAGGCATTTTGTTCAAAACGGCTCAATCCCACAAACTTTGGAAGCCAATCTTAGCCAATCAGGATGGAATATGCAAAATCGGACAGATCCGTGTCGATCACATGACTGTCGAGATATTGCCTACCGATTTGTATGATTTTTGGACAAAATCTGTAAGAGTAGTGCACAGAAATGTGTTTAGCAAACATCGGCCACTAGTTGGCGCTAGAAAAGGCCCATTTGAAAAATTGAGGGCAGAGGTTCTAGATTGGCATCCAGGGAATGTGTGTGCTCACTTTGGCAGCGACCGGGCCAACGGCGACTGAGATTTGGCGCTCACAAACTGCGAGGACGCACGGACGGACGGACGCACGCACGGACGGACGGACGGACGGACGGAGGGGAAAACATACTCTCCCTCAGCCTTCGGCTGGTGGAGACAATCACATGTATACAGCCACAGAATGAGAATTGTGTGTGCCTACAGGAGTCATGCATTGCATTGAAACCATTTCTATCAGCCTGTTGCTCAGGCTGGCTGTAATTGTCCCGTGAAGCGTCAGCTCTGTGCAATAAATCACACTGCGGGTACACTGTGTTCTTCTCACTGAGATGGACTCTTGTGTGCGTGTTTGTGTGTATGTGTGTGTCCATGTAGTGTGTGCATGCTTAACATAGACAGGGACAAGAACATAGCCATGCCAATAATGGGGGTGTTAAAAAGCTGCCCTCGCAATGGGCCCGATTCACAAAGCAATTTTTGCAAGTGTTGCCACAGTTTCGCCTATTAGAATACTTTCATACCAACTCCATATGTCACACTATTAATTTATAAATATTGACAACATCACAATAGAGGATAGAATACAGTATAGATGAAAGCTGTGTCCATTACTTCATTTCCTATTCCGATGTAGGAGTCGGACAGTGGAGGATATGTTCATCCAAAAGACACATTCCCACTGATTCCAGCATCATCTTTGTTCAATAAAAAGGGATTAGATAATATCCACTCCAAGCCTTGGTTTGTGAGGTTGAACTCACTAATTATAAATTAATTATTATTCTCATTACAATTACTTTATTAACGTTCAGTGGATCCATCGCGTGAGTGACTCTCTTGCCAAAATAAGCGTACAGTATCTATAAGTTGTCAAGGCGGATGTTAGTAACGTGAGACCATAAACATCATCACGCTAGAGTTCCCAGTTACCTTTTATGGTGTTAAAATGGGCGTGGATGATCTACACCAGGCGAAACCCTTGGGAAAGAGGTAGTTGTCTCCACCAGCCGAAGGCTGAGGGAGAGTATGTTTTCCCCTCCGTCCGTCCGTCCGTGCGTCCGTCCGTGCGTGCGTGCGTCCTCGCAGTTTGTGAGCACCTAATCTCAGTCGCCGTTGGCCCGGACGCTGCCAAAGTGAGCACACACACTCCCTGGATGTCAATCTAGAACCTCTGCCCTAAGTTTTTCAAATGGGCCTTTTCTAGCGCCACCTAGTGGCCGATGTTTCGCGTCCGTGCGTCCTCGCAGTTTGTGAGCAGCTAATCTCAGTCGCCATTGGCCCGGTCGCTGCCAAAGTGAGCACACACATTCCCTGGATGCCAATCTAGAACCTCTGCCCTAAATTTTTCAAATGGGCCTTTTCTAGCGCCACCTAGTGGCCGATGTTTGCAAAACACATTTCTGTGCACTATTCTTACAGATTTTGTCCAAAAATCCTACAAATCGGTAGGCAGTATCTCGACAGTCATGTGATCGACACGGATCTGTCCGATTTTGCATATTCCATCCTGATTGGCTAAGATTGGCTTCCAAAGTTTGTAGGATTGCGTGCGTCCTCGCAGTTTGTGAGCAGCTAATCTCAGTCGCCGTTGGCCCGGTCGCTGCCAAAGTGAGCACACACATTCCCTGGATGCCAATCTAGAACCTCTGCCCTAAATTTTTCAAATGGGCCTTTTCTAGCGCCACCTAGTGGCCCATGTTTGTAAAACACATTTCTGTGCACTATTCTTACAGATTTTGTCCAAAAATCCTACAAATCGGTAGGCAGTATCTCGACAGTCATGTGATCGACACGGATCTGTCCGATTTGGCATATTCCATCCTGATTGGCTAAGATTGGCTTCCAAAGTTTGTAGGATTGAGCCGTTTTGAACAAAATGCCTCAAATCACAAACGCAAAGTGCAATTATCATGAAATCGCGCACACACGTTCCTACTAGGCCGAGAAAGAAATGCCACGTATTTTTTTTTAAATCAGCCTCATGGTGGCGCTTCCAAAGTTTGTAGGATTGCGTGCGTCCTCGCAGTTTGTGAGCAGCTAATCTCAGTCGCCGTTGGCCCGGTCGCTGCCAAAGTGAGCACACACATTCCCTGGATGCCAATCTAGAACCTCTGCCCTAAATTTTTCAAATGGGCCTTTTCTAGCGCCACCTAGTGGCCCATGTTTGTAAAACACATTTCTGTGCACTATTCTTACAGATTTTGTCCAAAAATCCTACAAATCGGTAGGCAGTATCTCGACAGTCATGTGATCGACACGGATCTGTCCGATTTGGCATATTCCATCCTGATTGGCTAAGATTGGCTTCCAAAGTTTGTAGGATTGAGCCGTTTTAAACAAAATGCCTCAAATCACAAACGCAAAGTGCAATTATCATGAAATCGCGCACACACGTTCCCACTAGGCCGAGGAAGAAATGCCACGTATTTTTTTTTAAATCAGCCTCATGGTGGCGCTATAACAGGCTGATTTGTGGTTTTACCTATAACTCCACCGATCAGTTCACCAGGACGCACGGTCTGGTGGAGACCTGTGCTCGGAAGAGCACTGCTTCTAGTTGTACCTGTGACAGACAGGCAAAAAATTTGCTACAGAGTACAGACGCGATACACACAAATGAAGGTAGTACACAGCGTTTGGTGACTGGCACGTGAGATTGGGCTTACCGAAAAGACACCCTCTTTAACTTTAACTGTAACTACACAGTTGGTTTACATATTCACGATATGTGCATACAGTACCACTGTTAAAAAGTTGCAGGTGCAGGGGTGATGTGTAATCGGCAACATGCACTGCTGTTTCTCTGTCAGGTTTTACTTTTTAGTTGTTGTTACAATGACAAATCAAAGGTCCATGATCAGGATCTAGTTGAGTTCATAGATTGGTATTTTGTCATCCTCGCGTCTGTGGTCACGGCCCATTTTCAAGTGGTGTTGAACTTTGACCTTGCTGTGTTTGCGGCTCCGTTTATTTTTTTTATGCATTTGTCACCATCTTTTCCTGCTCTCTCCATCTCTCTCTCTCTCTCTCTGTGTTTTGCTCTATCTCTGTGTAACTGTAATCTTCCAATCTTTGCCAGTTTCACTCGCATGCTGTTGTGCGCCACAAGAATCTTATCTGTGCTTCCTAGTTCCCAACAAAGTCAGCCTATCAGGTGCCTCTTTATGAAACCCGGTGAACAGAGAGGAGACGCCTTTCCGATATTGTCTGTTCTCCAATATTACATCCCTCCAGATTCAATACAAGATCTAGACCCCATTGTCTGTCCTCCAATATTTGGTTTTATTACATCCCTCCTGATTCAACACAAGATCTAGACCTACAGCCCCATAGTCTGTTCTCCAATATGACATCTCTCTAGATTCAATTAAAGATCTAGGCCTAAAGCCCATTCATAATTCTTGTACTCAAACTACTCTCAGTGGAATGTGTGTGTGTGTGTGTGCGTGTGTGTGCGTGTGCGTGTGTGTGCGTGTGTGCGTGTGTGTGTGTGTGTGTGTGTGTGTGTGTGCGTGTGCGCGTGCGTGCGTGCGTGCGTGCGTGCGTGCGTGCGCACGAGTGCGTGTGCTTGTGTGTGGCTTCACACAGTCCAGAGTTTTCCAGTGTTGCTCAGAGCAGCGTGAGGTTCGCTGGGTTTCAAGGGGTTGCTGAGTTCGCCCTGCCGCTCAGAACCAGCCTGCCCAAAGTCCTGTCCTTGAACTGTGAAAGAATATGCTGCTAGCGAAAGGCTTTTCAGACTGACTGACTGCAATAGTTGAGGATAGTCCAGCTGAACGAGAGCCAGGCAAGACAAATCCTTGGTTAGGCTAAAGTGTCACACAATGGCCTACTACACAGTAGAATCCTGAGTGTACAAATGTAACCAAATATACACCAAGTTACAGGTCAATTTGGTTACATCTATCAGTTACAAATCGATGAATTAACCCTGAGGATTTTGCTGTGTATTCTATAACCACCTAAAGCTAGGAAATATTATGAAGTGAAGTGATTGCACTGTACTTTTTGTGGGATTTAATGCAATATGCCAAACTGATATTTTGCGGTTACCTAGCAGCAATAATCATTTGTTTTTGTTTTAAATTGTGACAAATTGGTATGAACATCCTGTGTTGTTTCGTTTTTTTGTTATTTTTGCCCCAAAAAGAACCACGAAAATACTTGATTGTGTTGGCGAGGCAGTCCAGTCCCAAAGGGAGCGGAAGTGTTTAAATTGAAAGGAAAATTCCTTCATTCAGCCCTGTATAGCTGCCCCACAGGATGAGAGCTGTTTTCTATCAAGACTTCCAGGCTGTAGCCAGAAGCCAAGCTATCTGACTAGCAATGCTTCTGTATTTAATTACAGCAAGAGAAGCGAGAATGCTAACACGGTATGCATAGCTGATAGCCTATGTGAGGAAACCTGCTATTAGGTAGTCAGTATTCAAATGCTCTATGTTCATGCATGCAGATACAGTATTACGATTCATGCTATAGGGACATTTTCCATCAATGTTTAATTTAGGTGTGTAATGTCCTAATGTCTTTGTGTCTGTTCCTTTCTCTCCCCCTCCCTCTCCTCCTTCTACAGGTCTCACCTCAAATCCAAAGGGAGAACATGAAGACGTGCGTTTGTGTGTGTGTGTTTGTGTGTGTGTGTGTGTGTGTGTGTGTGCGTGTGTGTGCGTGCGTGCGTGCATGAGTGCTTGTGTGTGCACAGGTATAAAGTTGGGTGCTCACTGGCTGACCTGCAGCAGTTCTTCACTGGCAAGCTTTATGTCCTCATGTACTAACTAAAGCTGCCAGCTGAAGAACTGTTGTGGTTGGCTCTTTCCGGCACTGAACATCGTCACCCAGCTTGACTCTATGTGTGTTGAGGGCTAGCTATATTCCATAATATAGAATATTAATATATATTTCACTGTATCATTGAAATATTGACTTGTGATAATGTGTGCAAATATAAATCTACTAGTGGTTATTTTTTTACTATTAAAAAGGGGGGAAAACATGTAAATGAAAAGTGGTTAAGACTGTTTTATAAATATTGAACAAATGAAAAGTATTAGCAAGAGCTTGTTATTAACTACATTGGCTCCATTTGAACATTTTTTATCCCCATTTCCTGAAAAGTAACTGTCTTGGACATGCAAAGTTTCCGCTCGACATCGATACAGAATTGGGTTGTAAAATATCAAAGCTTCCTTCCACGCAGAAAGAACCCTGTTACTTATGCAGTATGTTCATGTGTTGAAACTCCCTCCATGACACCTACTGTAGCATGTAACAAATACAAATACATCTTGGCCCTGGGAAACCCAAGACCTCTATAATGCTGTCATTGTTTTCCTTTTACAGTATATTTAAAGATTTGTTTTTGTTAGTCATTTGAGTTCATTGTATTGTCTGTAAGTAACCTGTGAATGTTGTGAAATGTTTCCAAGATATAGTTTTAACCATTTAAACCCTGTATACTAACTATAATACTTAATTGGCCATGGTCTTCTCTATACTTGGACCAGCTTTTCTTCCCCTTTACACCAAATCTCTTCCCCAAAAATAGCCGAACTACAAGCTCACGTGGCATTGCGTTGCCATGCGTTGTGAGCTTGTAGATCTGCTATTTTCTTCGATGGGTCTCCCCAGAATAGGGATGCTACAGTTGTAGTGGTTAATAAAATGGATGGATGGACTAACCAGGTAAACATTGTCTTTGTTGGTAGCAAGAGAGGTGAAGTGGACGTTCTGGTGGCGAACACAGCCTGAAACCCTCTGCTTCCTACAAACCTCTTCTCTGTCTCATCCCATCTCTGAAATGAGTTTACTTATCTCTGCCTCCCACAACCAACACGTGCATACGTACCCACAGCCATCTGCCCTTGACCCTTAGAATGCCATGAATCTCACTTCAAGAGCAAGGGCGGTGCCCAGAACAGGATATGAAATGAACGTATTCCTTTAAAAGCTGCCAGCCAGACTCCCATCATCAAAGGGAGAGAATGTTCTAGACTCTAGAGCCTTAGCGAAACCAGATGCAGCAACATGCTCACCACCCTACCACCACCCCCACCCCCACGCGTGCCTGTGCACTTTCCTGCTTTTCACTCTTTTTTTTTTCCTCGATCTCTTGCTCGCCCCTTTTAGATGGGACTCAGAGATCCGAGCCGGACCTTACTCTTATCTTATCCTTTAGTGGTCTGCTGGCATGGTCTGGTTCTTACCCCTCTCTCTGTGTCACAATCTCCTTATCGTCTTGTCTCGTCTAGTTCTTTTGACCCCTCTGCTTACCATAAGCTTGGCGGACCTCTTACTCAAGTCTTGTGACATACAGTACATAGACCTTTACTGATCCCCGTGGGGAAATACAGGTGCCATATTGTAGCAGCACCGCAGTAAGCATGAAAAACTGGACAGATACAGGTCAGAGTAGAGAGGTACAACTAAGATGAATCTTAATTTAAGTAAACATGTAATAAAGATAAAATATATATAATATATTAGAAATATAATATATTTCTATTCTAATTATATATATTTTAACTTGGACTGACTGGGTTAGTGTAATGAATAAACAATTAATACATACAATATAGCCATAGGTTTGCACATTTTATCACCAGTAATAGTATAGTAGCAAAACACAAATCTTCAAATGAATGGATTTAACAGACAATTGACAGTGGATAAGAGGCTGATACAAACACATAGGCGATCAAATCTGGAGTGTTAATTTCACTCTGAGTGAAATGAACACCAGATGTACGTTGAGACAGATCACCTGAAACGATCATGTCACTGCTCTCCAGTAGATCATGGTCATTTCAACTATTAACACCGTCAGCGCCACGAGGTCACGTTGTGGCATATAGCATTACCCATCAGGTCAGGTCCTGATTCATTATGTGGGTCTGTTTATTTCAGGACGCTGATCAAGGTTGTCTGCTTGATCCGCTCCGAGGCAATCGGCCTGCAAGTGCATTAAGAGATTGAGGGAGGGACAGTGAGATTTGACTTAAAGACAGACACTTAAGCTAGCTCCACCTGACTGAACTGCATGGGTCAGGTGTCTGCTTTGCTGCTGATACTATTCTTTTGCACATGTATGTCACGACACGTGTGTGTGTGTGTGTGTGTGTGTGTGTGTGTGTGTGTGTGTGTGTGTGTGTGTGTGTGTGTGTGTGTGTGTGTGTGTGTGTGTGTGTGTGTGTGTGTGTGTGTGTGTGTGTGTGTGTGTGTGTGTGTGTGTGTGTTGTATGTGTGTATGCTTGTGTCCTCATAGGTAAGCCATACCCGGTCCCTCAGACACCAACTTGCATGTGCCAGTAGCAGATGCTGTACCAGCTGTGGAGAAGACTCTAGAAAAAAAGGATACTAGCTGCAGCTAGGGGTAGGGCACAAGACGACTATCAAAGAGACAAGACTGAATCCTCATCTTACAATAAATGCGACAAATCTCTGTGAGCGTGCGTGCGTGTATGTATGTAATCCGCGTATCTCGAGATCCGTTCGTCCCACCGGCTTCAGATTCGGCACGCGCGTTCCCCGCCGTGGAGTGCAGTGCTCGGCCTCGACCCGACTCGATGCGTGGTTTTCCGGAACCGCCGCAAAACGTTCGGAATCTCCGTATTCGGAGCTGATTGTTGACATCAGGCTGTTCCGGGGGAAACCAGCGCAAGCACTAACATTGTGACATCACTTCATAAAAGACTCTGACATCACGTACGCCACATGAGTCAACAAAAAATGCCATGGTTACGTATTGAATGTCATCAGTATGATGTAACCGAACAATGTGTATGATGGGTATTGCCTAACAACCGGAGGGGCATCATTCCCCACGGGTGGCAAAGCAAGCAGGCTGCGTATACTGCTCAAGATGAAGACAGACAGATACAGAGATATCCATATATGGGCATAAAATGAACGCAGATAGAAATATATGTCCATATATGGGCATAAATGGACACAGGCATACAGATAAATGGGGTTTGCGTTAAAGGGTGGGACATTCATTCCCTATTTACATCGTTCCCGAGTAGGCCAGTCCCTGACTAGACGATTGGCCGCTCAAAGGGCAGAGATCTCTATATATGGGCATAAAAGGGACACAGATAGACAGATACAGAGATCTCCATATATGGGCATAACATGGGCGCAGACAGACAGATATCTCCATATATGGGCATAAATGGACACAGGCAAACAGATGGTCAAAACAGGTCGTATGACAACAGGTATAATGGGGTTTGCATTAAAGGGTGGGGCATTCATTCCCTATTTACATCGGTCCCGAGTTGGCCAGGTCGCCGACTAGACGAATAAAAAGGGTGAAAAAGTGAATTAGTAATTCATTTTGAATTATTCCTTAAACACTTAGATTCCCTAAATGCATGTAATGGCTTTTTGTGTGGAAATTTGACCTCTGTTTCATTCAGTCTATTTTTATATTGTGACATATCTGGTTTTCAACCTCCCAACATCATGCAAAAGGGGGTTACTGTACATGTCAGTAACGCCCTTTTGCATGATCTTCACATGTTTTTCCAGTTGTGGCCGCACGCAATTCAGAATGGCAATCAACGGTATGCCTTAATTATCTTAAGGACATGATCCAATCCCTCGCCCCTTATATCAGCTAACACATGTCGTCTCTTCGTCCCTTCCCTGAAACAACCTGGCCAATTCTCCAAACATCCTATAGACTGTTTCCTATAGACAGATTTAAAAAATAAAGTGCTTACTGAAGGCTCTCGTATGTCAGAATATGGTCCTCTCAAGCAGAATTACCTGTATCTTCCCTATTGATTAATAAAAGATATTCTGTTTTCCTTGTATTTCCTGCCTGTTTCCTCGCTTTCCCCAATGAGGCGTCATTATGGATCCCACGTCACTATCTAGGCAAACCCTGCTGTGAGTGGTCAGAAGTTGCTGTGAATCAAGCCCCAATGACTTAGCTGTGGAAATACAAGGGAAACAGAAAACGATCAAATTAAAATGCTTTTCATTTAACAATACGCAAGATTCGGGTAATTCTGCCAGAGCGGACCATATTCTGACATCCGTGAGCCTTTATTAAGCACTTTATTTTTGAAATCTGAATGTTTATGTTGACATCCATCGCAAATTGGCTAGACTGTTCCAAACCAGGTGGAGGTGGATGTACATACAACCGTCATGTTTCGAGGCTACTGGCTCCCAAGCTGTGTAATGACATCCACTCTCCATCAGGGCTGCAGCTACAGCATATTATGCAGGTTTCAGATGTATGCTGGTTACCTGTTCACATGCAGTATGTTACGTTATTTAAACAAACAGATAGGCCTACCGATTGCTTGACCACAAATGCTTAGGATGTTATTTAGATAGCATGTTGTTTAGACTTTAGACAGATGCTACTTAGCGTTTTATGCTTACCTATAGTTACTGTACTTGGTAGCACTACAGTAGAGTATGGGGCGGTATAGCTCAGGGGTAGAGAAACCAACATTAGAGCACGAAGGGTTCCTGAAGGGTTCCCAGTTCGAATACGGGCTCCCCCTGAGTTAATGTTGAAGAGTCCTTGAGCAAGACTCTGAACCCCTAGTTGCTCCCAGTGAGTAGGTTGGTGCCTTGCATGGTTTCCTCTGCCATCGTCGTATGTATGTGTGTGTAGATGGGTGAATGTGCATCACCCAATCTATGTAAAGCGCCTTGGATAAAAGCGCTATATAAATGCACCATTTACCATTTTACAGTAGATGTCTTTGCACTTTAACATTGTTGTTGTTTGTTGACAAGGGATTCATGTCTAATCTGATCTTTCACTTTATAAGTAGCTAGATAAATAGATACATGAGATAATAAATAGATACATTGTTATGTCCTGTGCATTGTTTATGTGCTTTGTAACTATTTAAAAAGTGTCTTATGTTAACATTTGTTATGAAATTAGACTACATTAGGCTACTTGAATATTGTCGGGGGAAGCAGGGATTACTGTGCCAATGCTGCTCCATCACTGTAATCAATGTGTTAACTTTCAATGATCCATTCATCCATCCATGGATAATACATTTGAAATTTCCCAGGATCTGTGCGGTCATTCTTGCTGTTTATGAGCACTGAGCAGTGAGCAGTTACAGTATATCAACATAATAGCTTCTTTAGCCTGTTGGTTCACACAACCTGTTAAATGGATGCTGAAACATGTTTCATGTCAGAGATTTATGTTTTAATTCTATTTCACTAGATATTGGAGTGAGACCAGAGGTTATAAAATATTCATTATCCCAGAAGAATAAAATTGTTATCAAGAAGATTTCTAGCATATGGTCTGAAAACAACTTCACAGCCCAAATCACTTCCCTAACCATCATGGAGGACAGGGGAGTTGACCCTGGACGTGAGAGCCAATTAGCCACATAATCAGTGGTGGAAAAGTATATACCCAGATCTTTTACTTGAGTAAAAGTATACGTAGCATTACAACAATATGGAAATGCTCTGTTATAAGTAGAATATCTGTGTACAAAGGTATTGGCATCAAAATAAAGAACCACAATTAAAAGTAGGCTACTATTTTTTTTTTATATATTTGTAAAATCCTTCCAAGTATGAAAGCATACAATATAGGGCTTAATTGGTGAATGTATGTTTTGTAATACTAATCTAAATCTGTTTTAATAAATGTGGAGTAAGAAGTACATTTGCCTCTGTCTGCCATGTAGTAGAGTAGAAGTATAAATGATCAAATTGAAATACTCAAATAAATAAAAGTACCTCATAATTGTACGGTACTGGAGTAAATGTAATAGTTACTTTCGACCACTGCACATGATGTGCAGGGTACAGAGCAGTCTTGGCAGCTCCAAGTTAATAGACTTAGCTACAACACATTTCCTGTTGCAGACATATAAAGCAACATAAAGAATAATCTGCTTAAGGAGTGAGCTGCTGTGTTCAATAATAGCATGCCCTTTAACTCAGGGGTTTTATTTGAAGATGAGTTAGCCTTTACTTAATCCACAGGTTCTCAACATGGGGTCTAGGGGGGAACCCCAGGGATCCCTGAGGGGGTTCCAGGGAGTCCCCAGCTACACATTACAGGTCTGTAGACCGCCAGAGTTGACGGTCACAGGATTGTACAGTGTTAATTTTGACAGCACGTTTTGATTTCGTTTTAGTCATATTTTAGTAATTAGTTTTAGTCGATTATAAGATTTTAGTCAACTAAATGTACAGTTGGTTTTGTTGACAAAAATGAATTTTGGCATGCCTTGATTTTACACTTGGTTGCCAATCTACAAATTCACAACTTGTAGATCTGCTATTTTCACCCAAGCGCAACCAAATCTGAAATTACTTGTCTTTTTGGTCTACTGAATCTGTTCTCCACTCGTCCCTCCCTAACTTTTTAGTCTAGTTTTTATTTGTTGACAAAATTGACAATATATTTAGTCTTTATTATAGTCCCCATAGCTTAGTTTTTATTTAGTTTTGTCAGTGAAAAAGGTAGTCAACAAACAATTTTCGTCATAATTTTATTTATGGCATTAGGTCATTGCAACAACCACGTTTTAATTTAGAGTAGACATTCTTCTTATTTTCTTTTACATTTTCTGCCCACTTTAGTCTTTATGCCAATTCACTGTTTGTTGAATCCCGCCCCATTCTGCTCTGTTACTAAGTGGTACAAAATACCCAGGGCAGATTGTTTTTATAGTGGCAGTGAATGGGGGGAGGGGGTATTTTCATTGCCTCATTATTGCTATTTAAAGTACCAAAGGAAAAACATCTAGGTGATATTAATAAAATCACCCCAAAAAAAATGTTTTAATTAGTTTAATCCTCTGAAAAAATCGGAGGATACAGAGAGAGAATGCGCAGTGCATCTTGGGTAGGAAGTTGTGGAGTTATAGGCTGGCTGTCAACATAAAATGTATTTTAATTGTAATTCTGCACATTTAAAATATATGTACCCAATCGAAACTCTTAGTTACATTGATATTGTTCATGTGAACTAGTTTGTTGAATGAGCGAAATCGCTATCACCTCACGGCGCCGTACTGCACGCTCGCCGTGCTCCGCAGTGCGCACCGTGGTGAAAGACTGAAGCAACATTCTCCCACTGCACAACTCCACCCCCGATAGCAAAAAGTGAATGATTTTTTCTGGTTGGCCAGTCAGGGAGTCTCATGGACCAATCAGAAGGCTGACAAACGGTGGATTGATTCCAACACATTTCTGTGCTGTCAGCACTGTCGTATCCTACTGACCAGTGAGGAGCCCCTACCAGGAGGTCCTACTCCTCCCGCCCAACGAGCTTTAGGATGCCAGAAGGCTCTTATTAGTAGTAAAACCCCAAACTGTCAAACTAGAAACTATCATTGGGCTGAAGCTTGTCAATCTCCTAAACAACCGCTTTCCTGTCTTGCACAACACCAGTAAATGCGGCTGGAAGAGTTCAACAGACTAAAACAGGTGAGTTACTTAACCCACTGCTTGAGAGACAGGAAAATATAGAGGGAGAATGGTGGACGTGCAACTAAGACCCAGGTTGGATTTGAATCCTTGGCCACCTATTGTTGTTGTCCAAAAAAACCTTCGTTTTGTATTTATCATTTTAAAAATGAGCCAATATACAAAATGAGCCGATCTACAAGCACACAACGCCTGTAGTGCTTGTAGATCTGTTATTTTCACTATTTTAAATTCTGTGCAACACTCACTTTTGTATGATGAAGTATAGGACAATTTACGATAAAACATACACATTTGAAACTTGGAGATACCAGTAAGACTCCCTAATCGGGAGATAAGCGACTGTCACTTCGTATACACAAACTCTAGAAGGCATTCGTAGCCAATCAGGAGGGAATATGGGAAATGGGACAGATCCATGTTGATGACATGACTTCAGAGATACTGTGTACTGCTTTGCATGATTTTAGGCCAAAATCTGCATGTAGGAGCAGTGTCGCTAGAAGAGAGCCATGTGAGAAATCAGGTAGTGTGTGTGCAAAGTTTGGCATCGATAGGGCCAACGGTGCCAGAGATAAGAGTAGGGGCAACAATGTGGCGGAGGGACTGACGGAAGGACAGCCGGTGGAGCTTTTCATAGTAACTTGCGACAAGGTTTCTGCCCGACAGTGACGCTATACTGGAAAGACTACAGCCTTATTTATGTGGTATGCACAATTACCAGGTAAGCCACCAGAGCGTCCTGACCTAAATTACACCGGCACATGGAGCATATATATCACTTACCGTAACCCCAATCCAGGACAAGATCATCTTTATAGGTCAAAGTTCGACAGTCTCTAAAATGCGCCCTGTTGGAAGGTCAGAGAATCTTCCCACAATCTCAGCAATTACGTAAGTACAGTCTATCTTCAAACCATGACACTTAAGAAGAACGGCCAAACACAGCAGGGACATCTTTAGAAACAGAAAGATTTGTATCTTTTATTCCCCCTTATCACTTGGGCCAGTCGGGCTGTGCTTTTAGCATACTGGCAATGGAATGAGGGGTGTGTTAGCATCTGTATGAGAGCAGGAAGACAACGCTGAGAAGTAAATGTATTTTTAAGAAGTGCTTTCAATAAACTTGCTCACCTCAAGTGTGCGCGTGCGTGTGCGCGTGCGTGTGTGTGTGTGTGTGTGTGTGTGCGTGTGTGTGTGCTGTGCACGTACCTGCAGATTATTATATGAGAAAATCATGTTTATCAAGTAGTTTCTGCTAATCCGTTTTGAACCAGAATGACTGGAAGAACTCTGACTCGTCTCTGATCTGACAGTGGACCATAAAGCAGCAAGGGGCTTCAGACCAGGAGGCCTGAGTCTGAAAAGGTTTACAAACCTAAACTAAATTCTTCCCCGTGGGTGAAATGGTGTGAAAGCTGCTTAGGCAGATTATCCCTGCCCCGGCAGCAGCTGGCACAGAGAGGGTGCACCTGACCAAGCGGCGCCGCTGGCACAACCCCAGCCCATAGCTCAGTGTGCTCCCACAATCCATGACCTTTGGCCTTGAGAGCAGCGCTCACACTTGCACGCACGCACACACACACACACACACACACACACACACACACCATGCAAGCACACACACACACACACACACGCTCACACACTATATATTTACATCACTTGTGGGGACATTACATAGACTTCCATTCATTTTTATGCAAGTCCTGTGGCCTTACCCTAACCTCTATCCCTAAACCTAACCCCTAACCCTAAACCTAACCCTAACCGTTGTGGGGACCTACTATTTTGTCCCCACACTGTCAGAGGTCCCCTGCAGGTGACTGTGTGAACATGCGTTTAGTCCCCATAAGTATAGCTAGACAAACTCACACTTGCAACCACCCACCCACGCACACACACACACACACACACACACACACACACACACATACACACACACACACACACACACACAGAGTGCATTTTAAAATCTTTAAAATGCACTGTTGACCAGCAGCAAGCTCTTGTAAGAATGATTTAGGATGAAGTGGAAAACTGTACCCCTCTGCTCCAGGTCTGTTTTGCCATGTTTGGACACCCTGGCTAGCGCTGCTCAGTGGTCTGTCTGGTGACTTCATCAGGATCCCTGGGATGGCCTGAAAATACCTCTTGGGTTGGCGGGAGGGTGAAGGAGTAAACTGTAATAACCAGAGTGTTCATTTAAAGGAGTAGTTCACCGAAAAAACTACTTATTTCATTACATACCCATACGAAGCCTTGAATTAATGGTGTGTTTTTTTTCTTTTTTTTCTCGCATTCCTAAGCCAATAATTTGATGACCGGCAGAGACTTTGCAAGTGTCCTACTGCCTCCTTGATGACCGCCTCAGCTGGTGATCAAGTGAAATTTTGACACTCTCAGGATTGGGATTGGCCATCGTCATGGATTCATTATCAAGCTACACTTTGTTGGTTGGTGCATAATGACAACAACAAAACTTTGTTACAGAGGTAAGTGAATGGTATATTGGAAATGCATTGTGGATATGATTCCAATGGTGTAAGCACCCTCCGGAAAGATTATAACCGTAACTGCAAAATGTCATAGAAATGTTTACCTTTAGTGTGGGGTGGGAGGTGAAAGCTATTGTGAAATCATCAGTATAGAGCTTTCAAAATCATGGGTGACAGCAACAGCCAGCTGATATCCCCGTTGTCATCCCTTGGGATGGGTCTGTTATCACTGTTGTCATGCCTTAGCCAAGGCTCAGTAGTCTGACTACCAGCTCCCAGGAGCTGGTAGCTCTGTTATCACCCTTGGTCTTGTCATTGCAATGCGCATGCACCAACACACGTTCAGAGGAATAATGTACTGGTCGTTCCCTTTGCGAGAATCTAACCCGGGCCATTGGATTACCTGCCAACCCTCGCTACTGGGTGAGCTAATCAGGCAGCTGGACGAATTTTTTATTTTTTTGCTTGGTTTTAACTTTTAGCGGCACATAACTCGATAACGGCATGAACCGTGGCGGTGAAAAATACTATGCCTAAACCTAAACCTAACCCTAACCTCAGTAAAACTATGCCTAAACCTAACCTCAGTAAAACTATGCCTAAATCTAACCCAAACCCTAACCCTAACCTCAGTAAAACTATGCCTTAACCTAACCCTAAAACAAAAATGTCGGAGTGGCGCCTCCATCTCAGTAGCGTCCTCAGTAAGAGCGCATGGCTAGAATTCCCAACCTGGTAGTCGCGAATCCCAGCGTGAGTAGGACTTCTTTTTTTCCCCTCTGAACGTGTGTTGGCGCATGCGCATTGAAATGACAAGACCAAGGCTGATAACGGGTCTCCCAGCTCCTGGGAGCTGGTAGTCAGACTACTGAGCCTTGGCTAAGGCATAACGGTGATAACAGACCCATCCCAAGGGATAATAATGCATGTATCAGGTGCAGCTGCAGACCATGGAGTTATAATGCTATAATGCAGCAGACACATCAGTTTAATACCGTGCTCCTCCGGCTTTTAGTGCGCGTGGGCGAGTTGTGCTTGACATAATATGCATCACAGCGCTATACTGAGCAAAATATGGCGCAAAGAACAGAAACAAATGTATACTGAAAAATGTATAGTACACATTGCGACGGCCACAGCCATGGTAATGTTTTAGGCAGAATCTGTAGGCATTTGGACTCGCATTTGCTATAAGATTGCACATATACATAACATCCAAACTCAGCCCCTTTGCTTCTCAATTGTGTAGTGACGATATGTAAACACAGGGCAACGTTACATACTATGCCTTTAACACTGTTAAAAACCTGCAATATGAATATTCAACACAGGTTTTATTTTGAAGTCTAAAACCTAAGTCTAATGGAGGTAGGTACATTACGGTAACTTAACATAGGTGAAACTATAACTTTAACTTAACGTTTTTGGGAAGAAATCAAAGGGCAAAAACATTATAATAAATAAATAAATAAAAACCACTGCTGAAAACAAATAATCTTTGGCCACTGAGGGGTCTGCAACTGAGAAAGAAGAAATTGTCGATTTTCAGGGGACAGCCCTAGTAATGATGACATCCACACCACCACAGTGATCTGGTCTTTAACACCAGAGACACTCCACCACCTGTATCAGACCAAAATGTATTTGGTGGCCAGTTTGAGAACAACAACATCCGAGCGTTTGACACAAGAGACCAACTACTGGCTGAGCACAACATATGTACCACTTCTTGAAGGATGCTGGCATTCAAATGGGGCTGTACATATTTGCTGGCAGCAACTGGGACTTAATGATCTGGAAATTCAATCCAGAGACCTTCTGGTTGAGTCCATGGGGAAAGGCCTTTTGTGGTATTACTTGTAAATGCTGTTGCATGGTTGGAGATCGTATCATCCTCTTTGGAGGTGCACATCTGATGACCTGTACAATGGATTGTGAATTCTCTTGAGATTTGCTGAGTACCAAATACACTAGTTAGTATACAGTGAATAATCTTCACAGATTAGAAAACTAATGGAGCAGATGAATTTGAAAGAATTGACTGATGGCATTTATAAATGATGTGCCTAGTTTAAAACAGGCTACAACTGGGTCCAAGAACTGTTAAACTGTAATTTGAACGTGTGATGACAAATGTTCAGTACAAAGGAACAAGCTATTTTGAATAGCACTTTATTACAACATGTGTACAACATCTTGAAATTATTATACACTGAACACTTTATTAGGAGTTATTAGGATTTTGCAAGATGAACCAAAATGTCAGTAATGCACTTATGAGAATTGAAGAGCAATTGTGGAAATTTCAAGCAGTTGAAGTGTAGAGATGTCTGTTTTTGTCTCACACACGTGCCGCTGCCGGAAAATGCATTCGCTGTCCCTCCTGTGATTTGTGAAGTCTTATTTCAATAATGAGAGTTTACTCCACTGTGTGGTTGTATCTAAATCTCATTTCCCCCCCTTCACAATGCCTATTTAATGACACTTACAAAATAGACAACATGCAATAGCACATGCACAAATCTGCATTAGGCATGCAAATTGGTATTTGACAGTGATCAGTGTACAGCAGGAGTCTTCAACGTTTTCAGGCCAAGGACCCCTTAGTTGAGAGAGAGATGAAGCAGGGACCCCCACAACCTTGTCATGGATTCCATATACATTAGTTTAATCGTTTGACAGCACAATTTTCAGTGTATTTTAGATTCATGTCAATTTGTGTTTTTAGATATTTAGCCACTTGAACCGTCAATACTTTAAAAACTTGACCTTTCACTCTACTTAATCTGCTCTTTTACACCAAACCTCTTTGCCGAAAATAGCCGATCTACAAGCTCACAATGCCTCGCAGTGCAAGGCGTTGTGAGCTTGTAGATCTGCTATTTGTGGCTAAAGTTCTCAGAATATGAACGATAGGGTTCAAGTGGTTAATATAAAAAAGGAGAAAAAAAGTTTCTATCACTCAAAGATTTGGAGGACCCCCTGTAGTAACTCTGGGGACCCCCAGACGGCTATATGGAGAGTTGCATCATGTCCACCAACTCCAGGGGTGAAACATAGTAGGGCGATCACACTGTGTTTGCGCTGCAATGTGTTGTGATCTTGTAGATCTGCTGTTTTTGGTGCACGCCACCAGCCCGCAACTTAAGGATAAATCAGACTTTAGTGGTAAACACTCAGGTAGGTGAGGAGCGAAAGAGGAAGTGAAAGTGGGAAACAGGATAGTGTAACACAAGGAGAAAGGTTGGTGTTGTGTGTCAGCAAGCCTTTGTACTGTGTGTGTGTGTGTGTGTGTGTGTGTGTGTGTGTGTGTGTGTGTGTGTGTGTGCGTGTGCGTGTGCGTGTGCGTGTGTGCGTGCGTGCGTGCGTGTGTGCACACGTGCGCATGTATGTGTGCCTGGGTGTGTGTGTGTGTCATAGGACTTCCACTGTGTTTTTTCCCCCACATTTCCAGTTCTTCCCATAGAATGTGTGGCGGAAGCTTTTGAAATTTATGTGAGCCAAAAGTTTAGAGAGACTAGGTTTAGGGTTGGGGATATGGATTGAATGCGAGTCAATGCAATGTCCAACATTGCATTGAGCGTGCATGTGTCATCAGAAAAGGTGGCCTTGTCAGCATGATACTTACATGAAAACCCCATTATGTAACCTTGGAAAGTCTGACTAACGGTAATGCACAAACAGACCAGACAATCCTGTTAAATGACTGTGATGGTGTCTCTCTCTCTCTCTCTCTCTCTCTCTCTCTCTCTCTCTCCCTCTCTCTCTCTCTCACACACACACACACACACACACACACACACACACACACACACACACACACACACACACACACACACACACACACACACACACACTATAACGGTATAACGGTATAAACTAACACAAAAGCGGGCCGGGCTGGGCTGTCCCCCTGGCCTCCCTTGAGCCCAATGAAACGAAGCAGAACCGAGAGGCCCACACACACACACACATGCCCCCCTCTATGGGCTGAAGTGGACCGTTGAAAGAGGAGGCTTACCCAACAGAGTTATAAATAACCGGATGGTCTGTACTGTACCTTAAGACGGTTTTGTCTGGGTGGAGGCCGCTCAGAGTTCAATGTAACCTGACAACTTAATCCTGTGTAAGAGAGAGGAAGAGCCAGAGCGTCTAGGATGTCTAAGCTACTGTTGCTTATTCTCTGCCTGCTGAAGAACACCAAGCGTGGACGGACAAGGGATCTACACCAGACTGCATACTCTACAACATCCTCAATGTTAAAGGACAACTTTAGTTTTTTACAACAAGGGTTCATATTTTAGATTGTAATTAAAGAATATAAAAGATGAGTGTTAAAATTATTTAATTTACTTCTTTCTATTGTTTTAGAGATTCTTATGTCAGTGGTTGGGGGCATCCGTGCAAGTGGCTAAATATGTCATTTTACACAGAATAAGCCCATTTCCAAGATACAACGCAACCTTTCATGGTTGGATGTGACTTATGGGGGCTAGAAGTGTTACTGTAAATAGCAATAAAGAAACTGCTTGTCTAAAAAGACATATTTATCCACTTGTACGCATGCCCCCATGCGTACGCATGCCCCACATTTTAGCACGGTAAACGTGATAAAACAATAGAACAAAGCAAATGAAAACATTTTAACACTCACTTTTTCTTTTCTCTAATTACAATCTAAAATATGAACCTTTAATTTAACTCCGAGAGCACAAAATGGTTACATTTGTATACTCTCTTTCCAGAGGAATAAATTAACTCTGAGAAGTATGTGTACACACTGACTGCAGGTCTTTTTTTTTTTTTTTTTACTTTCAAACTTCAATTAACATGCCAGATGCTGGCGTGGCGTGTACATACACTCTCAGAGTTTCAGTCCGGTATGAGTTAATTTGGTAACTATCAATCAATTACCTGGGGATCCTGTAACCCCGTCAAGGACCCCTGGGGGGTCCCCGGACCCCATGTTGAGACTCCCGCAGCAGCTGATGCAGTGGTGAGACTGAGCAGCAAGGGTTACAGTGAGATAGTGGAACAGACCGGTAAGGAAGTATAGTGAAGGAGAGCAAGGAAAGGAAATGATAACTGCTCCTTTGGCGCAAGGGACAGCTCCTTAGGCCAAAACAATGTACAGTATGTTTTGTCGCTTAAAAAAAGTACAGTTGGTGTGTGTGCGTGCGTGCGTGCGTGCGTGTGTGTGTGTGTGTGCGCGTGCGTGTGCGTGTGCGTGCGCATGTGCGTTGTTTCTGGTTGCTGTGACCTCATCAGAATGGGATGAAGCATGTGGGTTCGTGTTCTCTGTGTGCAACTCTGTATGCATTTCACGCATACTTGAGGAAATTGTCAATAGTTGCCCATGAAGGCAAAGCAGGCAGAAGTAGAGCACTGGCTGGTCCTGTCCAGCAGGACCACATGGTCCACATTAAGCCTGATTTATACACCGTCCGACGATGGAGTATAAATTAAGCATTAGGCTAGACGGAACAATCTTCCACGAGAGCACTAGCCAGCCAGCCAACCGGTTATACCCTGTCAAAATGTCTAGCTATTTCATTGGTCTCCCTTGATCAGGAAATGACATTGCGTTTGAAACGGGGCTCCTCGGCATATAATGTTTCCCAGGATAGTTAGCGGACTCTTCAGAGGTCAGTGAGTTTGTGTTTAGTCATGCAGTGTGTTCCAGTGGTCTGTGATACTGTAAGGCCATGGATCCATGCATTATTCATAACGTTTGTTTGTTTGGCTGCAGAGAAAGTACTGTAGCTGGTTCCCCCTATACTGTATAGCGTGGGTCTTCAACAGGGGGTCCGGAAACCCTAGGGGATCCTCAGAGTTACTACAGGGGGTCCTCCAAATCTTTGTGTGATAGAAGCTTTTTCTCCTTTTCTATATTAACCACTTGAACCCTAGCGTCCATATTCTGAGAACTGTAGACAAAAATAGCAGATCTACAAGCTCACAACGCCTCGCGCTGCGAGGCGTTGTGAGCTTGTAGATCGGCTATTTTTGGCAAAGAGGTTTGGTGTAGAGAGGAAAAAGAGCAGACTAAGTACAGAGTGAAAGGTCAAGTTTATTAAGTATTTACGGTTCAAGTGGTTAAATATCTGAAAACACAAATTGACATGAACCCAAAATACACTGATGATTGTGCTGTCAAACGATGAAACTATATGGTATCTATGGGCTGTGGGGGGGTCCCTGCTTCATCTCTTTCTCGACTAAGGGGTCCTTGGCCTGAAAACGTTAAAGACCCCTGCTGTATAGTGACTCTTGAAGTTAGTCTGACATCTTAAAATGAATTACATCCAACAAAGAATGTATCAATGGGATCATGAATCAATGTATCAAATGTAAAACAAAAAGCTGTCTATAATAAACACTTTAGATTTGTCTTGAGGGGTATAAAAAATGCTAAATATTTGCTTTAATTTGGAGCAAAGACTCCAAATTTCTGTCATAGGATAAATTACTATCTGTGACATCTGTATCAGTTTATTTTTATTTCTTATCACAAATGCCCACTTAAAGCAATGTTGACGTTTGGTGCATGTATAAACAAGGCTTATGCTGCATTCACATGGATTCAAGCAAGCGGTAGTGGGCAGATGGTAACACCTTTTGTCTTTTTACATTTTTATCCCACGATTTTTGTAACCCACTTTTCCTACCCGGTGTCAATTGTCTAATGTAACCCTGGGCGCTACACTCCCTCTGCCAACCTGGGGAAAGCAACGGACTGACCTCATGCTTCCTTGAGGAGTCCAAGACGCTTCTTTTCACCTGACGGGGGGTTTCCCCGGCTGGATGTAGCGTGTGGAAGGAACACGATATTCCAAAAAGTTCCTTTCCCCTCCATCAGGGGAAGCAGCATAGAGACCAGGATTACTGCATGTTTTTGTGAGGGTACCTACCCTAGGCCTAGGGGATAAACATGCAAACTGCCTTCAGACTTTTGCTTAAGTAAATATTATGTGCACTACCTTGTCCACAATTATAAAGCCTATAAATAAATAAAAATGCATTTTGCAACATGTCAAACAAGCCCAGGCAGCAATATGCTCTTCTGTGGCACATTCTGCTTCTACACGGCTGACCTTTGCACTTTCAGAGACTTCACCTGAAACATGTAACCATCTCTACGAAGAGGATCACTGATACACTGCTACTGTGTGTGTGTGTGTGTGTGTGTGTGTGTGTGTGTGTGTGTGTGTGTGTGTGTGTGTGTGTGTGTGTGTGTGTGTGTGTGTGTGTGTGCGCCATAGACCGTAAAAAAGACGTGCGCTGGGCCTTCCCATGCAATCTATCACTGAAGTTTTCTCAAGGACACCCTGTGTGCTCAGAGAGGTAAACAGCCAGCTCTATAACTTGTATTAACTGTGAGAGCGATAGCACAGGCTATCCAGCAATCCTCCTCTTGCCAGCTGGTCACCCCGAGCAACTCATCTCATAGGGGGGCCCTAGGGCCTACAGTACAGCATGCATGAAGGTGACTAATATGTCAGCAGCCATACTGCGCTGTGCATGAATATGCATACTGCGATTTAGACAGTGTCACGGTGTGTCGATCTAACATAAACAAAGCAGAACTGCAAGGTGTCATATCATGACTCTCATCATGACTGTACAATTCCACGGGTGCATCGCTGCACATACACAGTCAAAATCGTCAGTGGTAATTGACCTATGTGTAACTCTGAGCGTGTACTCTCAGAGCAGTGGTGTCAGTTCAGCAAAGCACGGCACTCATGTTGCCATACCTTAGCAACAGGCATGATGATGATGATGATTACTATCAGTGGATAGTATTACTTTACCGAAGGCACAGACTGCCACACTTGAAAAAATGTGCAGCTGCTGCTAATTGACAATAATATTGCACCTGTGCTGACCTACTGAACCGGGGAATAAACCATTTGTCAAGATAGGGGGGATACAAGTGTTGTGAAGAATATAATATACCTTGTGAAAGCGATAATTTTGTTATAATTTTCATTGTAGTTAGTTTAAAGTTATTTAATAACTTAAGAACAATAAATGCAGATAGTCATAGAGACATTTGTGAATTTAGATTTTTTTTTCTTCCCCTGGAGCCATGGTATAGCAGCTGCCATACCTTGCCATACCAAATTGCCACCTCTGTCTCAGAGTTACACTCAGGATTTTACTGTGTTCAACAAACACTATCATTTGTGTGTCCTTAGGGAGAATATATGAATCCAAGAGGCAGACACAAGGTATGTACTGTATGCGTGTGTTTGTGTGTGTTTTGCATTTGCCCTTTGTCCTGGCTGCTATGTGCTCTGGTATGTAGCTAAAGGTCGGGGCCAGGAGGAGAGAGGGGGTGGCAGGGGCTCGGTTAGGGGGAGCTGTGGCCGCAGAGAGTCACAGTCAGAGTCACAGTCACACTGATGAGCAACGTTGGAAGAACTACTCATATTTGTCCATGTTAATGTTGCAGCTGATGGGGCTCATTTTAAAAACCTTATGGTTGGTTGCTTAATAATACATCATTTATCAGTTAATGTATGTTTTGTAATACATCTGCAAAGTAACTAGTAAGTAAAGCTGTCATATAATTGTAGTGGAGTAAAAAATATTGCCTCTGAGATGGAATGGAGTACATTATAAAGTACCTACTTAAGTACAGCTGAGTAAATGCACTCTTTCCACCACCACAAGAGTGGAGGTGGGCTAGAGCTTGGTCACAGGAATAACAGACTGTGTTACTGAATATAGGCAAAGGGTAAAATGATCATGAGTTGGAAAGATTAGAATGAATGGAACAAAAAAGAAACTTAAATGGTAGTTCATAGGGTAACTGCTTTTAAAATCAAAATGAACTTTATCTAAAACTAAAAACAGTAAAATAAGAATAAAATAAAAGGTTTGTGATGTATGTGTGTATGTCGTGCGACCACAAAAAACTACAACATGATGTAATGTTATTTTCGTAATAGGGCAATTCTCACTAGTCACGGGCCATGGTACGAGTTTGAATAACAGATCAGGGGCGCCCGCTGGCCTATTGGTCCGGGCGCATACCACTTGCCACATAAGCTGGGCATTGCACCCTCAGTTGCAAGTTGTGCCCCCTCAGTTTATATTCTATGTCAAGAAAATATCAAAAACAACACAAATATTGTCTGAATATTTTTATTGTCATAGAGATCACAATTACAGTATTGAAACACAGTTAGTTGCCCCCTATAATAATTATCTGATTATTACTACCCGTCTAATCTGCAATTTAAAATCACCTAAACCACAGCGCAGTAGCAGCAGCTGTTATTTCAGCCCCCCAAAACTGGCATCTGTTGTAGGTATTATAGATAATAAAATGTTCATTATTAAAAATATGTGCCCCCTCACAATTGTCAACAGACCCCTTAGTCATTTCATCCTGCAGCTGGCCCTGGTATGAATTGGTAAAAAAATGCATTTCGGGTAATGCATTTCGGTGTTATCGTAACTACTATTAATAGTTTGTAAGAATCATACTGTCTGTAGCTAATATATCATTCATCATTATAAAATGTCACAAGATGACATACTGTAACTTCGCTAGATTCCAGTGCAAGGCATTCCTGAGAGATGTGCCTGCAAGTCTCAACAGCTATACAGCTGACACAACACGCATTCACGCACACGCACACGCACAAGCACGCGCGCGCGCACGCACGCACACACACACACACACACACACACACACACACACACACACACACACACACACACACACACACAGACAGACAGACACACACACGTGCAGCTGTCCTGCAGTCCTCCTGTTGGCCATAATAGGCGTTGCAAGTCCATGGCCAGCAAGAAATGAAACTGTCCTCTGACCTCCTTCAGTATGCATTAAACGTTAGGCTCATTTAAACTATAGGAACAGTGAATAACGTTAGATTAAAGGAGCACTTCACCCATTTTGAACCGTATCTTCATATTATTGGTCTTCACTCATGATGCCACCCAGGGGTGTCGCACCAAATTCTGGGCCCTGGGTACAAGGATTCACTGCGGGCCCCCCATGAATGTTCTTCATAGAGGGAGAGGTTTTAACCCTTTTAGACTGGGAACGCATTATTTTGTGCTTTAACTATTGAAAAATAGCAGATATACAAGCTCACAGCGCGGCCGTGCTGCGAGCTTGTAGATCTGCTATTTTTGAAAAACATTTGTGAAAGTCTTTGAATATTTCAAATCCTCCTAAGGTTTCTGTCAGTGGTGCTCAAACGTTTTCACGTGAAGGACCGCCAAAATGAATGTATTTGGCCACGGACCCCCATCTCAAAATATTTAGTTCCAGGGACCCCCCAGAAGCAAAATTTGAGTTACAAATGTTCGCTTAAAAAATACATATATTCAAAGATTTGCACACATTTTCACGACTTCACGAAAAAATTGCAGATCTACAAGCTTGCAGCACGGCACTCGGTGCCGCACTGTGAGCTTGTATATCTGCTATTTTTCAATAGCTAAAGTATAAAAATGTTAAAGCCCCTCCACCTTGGGCCCTAGTAACTCAGTCCCACTTTTCCCCCCCCTGTGACACCCCTGACTGGAAGGTTAGCGCACTGACATACAAGTTATTGTCCTTAAAAATACAAAAAAGAAAGTTTGAAATCTTGCTTGAAGAAATAAAACCTGCTTACCGATGATGTCATTGGTAGGCAGGTTTCTGAGCTGTCCACTCCACAGCACACCTCTGAGACACAGAGCAAGTAGACATGAACGGTACCATCTTATAATAGGCATTAGTGAGGACCAATTACCAATCTTAAAAACTATTTAAAAATAGACTGAAGACAAACCTTTTAAAGTTCCCGACACATTTATAATCTCAAAATGGAAAAGGGTCATCAGTAAGCCTACACATTGAGAAGTGATCATAAACTTAAGATGAATTGTAAATACACAGCAAATATGATATTCACGCTGGGCATAATTAATTGACACCACTGGTAGAACTGCAGGATATCTCGGGGCCCAGTATGCAAATATGTGGCGGCTTTATTTTATTTTTAATCTGCCGCTTGGAAATGCAGGCTCCACACTGAGATTCCAGTCTCAGACTAATATCTATGCAGTGATATTAGTCTGGCCATGCCAGGCTGCACATGACCCACTAGTGACCCCACAATTGTAATCAAATCACAGAGAGAATAACGGGTAATACATAGCTAGTCTTTCTTTTATTTGCTGTACTTGAAAACCTTTTGTTAGGTTCAACAAGTCAAGTCTTTGTATCACCTATCACACACATTGTTTGAATGTCATGGAAGACAAATATTGAAAATAAAGAGCAAACTTGATTTGACATTCTTCAATGTGTATAGACTTCCTGAAAGCCTTCCCTGAAACCGAGGGCAAATTCATTTCTGTGTGGAAAAAACAGCACCAATTCGAGAAATGATGTGCATTGTGCACTCTATGACAGTTTGCGCAGTGGTTCTATATAGGATTAGCATTCATATTAGCGTGAAACAGCTGCAATTTCCTCTTCAACTTCTTACCATTGTTGACTCAGTCATTTGATATGGGATGGATGGATTGCTAGCCTGTTAGTTTATGAGCCACAGCTTAGCATCAGACAATAACAAATGGTTTCTGATTTCCTGACATAACAGTCATAAAAGGTGGTTAATTTGTTTGGTGTTAAAAGCCGTTGGGTTCTTGACATCAGAGAATAACCTATGAAATGAATCAACATGGTAAAAGGCTACACAATCAAACCCTCAGGCCCCTATTTAGACGATATACTGAACTAGTCCTGTGCCGGGGGGGTGTGCACGTGTGCACTGTGCACAGTATCCAAGGGATTGAAAGTAGGAGTCTCAGAGGTAATGTTGGAGGCACTCCATTGGGCAGTGCCTCCA